>NW_007253211.1:856431-924145 GCF_000164805.1 Carlito syrichta
CCCCCAGCAGTAGCCACGCCCACTCCACCAGTAGCCCCGCCCCCGCCCCGCCCCATTCCCCTCCATCATTTTCCTAGTTCCCGCCGCGTTCCGCCTCATTCTACCTGCGGGCCTGTGGGGCAGTCACTTTGTCCTGCTCTGAGGTCTGAGGTCTGCTCTGAGGATGGTTGTGCGCGGGCCTCGCCTCCCTGGACTCCTGGTCTGGGGATGGGGTGTGGAGGTGGGCGGGGACCAACTTAGAGAGTTTCCAGAGACATCCTTGATTTCAAATATCCTGTTGCAGTTGGCAGCCTGAGTGGCCTGCCTGTGCTTTGGAGAATGTGCCTTCATCTACTACCTTAGGGGCCTCTGATCTAATAGGACTTGATTGAGGGTTACTGTGGAGTCTCAGCTCCGCCAGGTTGTCTTTGGGGTGAGAAACGACTTGGTGGGGGCCCTACAGACCTTATCTTCCCAACTCCTTGCGCTGGTAGGACAGCGCCTGGCCTAGGTCGTTGAGTGAGCAGGAGAGAGACAGAGCTTGGTGGACCCAAGAACTACTAAACTCACTTCAACGAATGAGACTACAAGCTCTGCTGGAAGGATTTGAGCATCTTCAAGGCCCACTCCTTCCCTAAATCCTCCTCCTCCTCCCCATCCTCCTTGAAGCCAAAGGATCTTCTTAGCTTCCTGAAGAAAAGTTCAAGTCTCAGAGTTTCTCCCCCAAGGAGTGGGTGGGCTGCATTTCTCTCCAGATTCCTTTCCAGACGGTCTTGGATGGTCAGCCTGTCCTCCACTCCTCGGGCCCTCTGCTCCCACTCTGCCCTTCTTCCCCACTCAGGCCCACCCAGAGCTGAGGATCTGAGGAGGAGTAGGAAAGAGGGGAGGGGAAAGGGATTTCCTCTCAGTCTAACAGATGCCCTGGTAGGCACAGGGAAGTTAACAAGTTGAATGTGGCTGCAACCCATCTCTCCCACACCCTCCAAACCATGCCTCTGCAACAACCGAAGACCCTTTAGAAAATATAAAATGAATTGGCTATTCCTTGAGGCAAACAAAAGGTGGCTCAGAAGTGATAGTGTTTGTCCTGGCGTCATCTATTAAAATAGATATTTTATAACCACCCATGTTTTCACAGACAACCCCGAAGAACATCTTTATGCAGGAACCACCCCCCACAAACTCATCTATGCCAATTATTCTCATAGAAATCTATGGAAAATTGTAAGGGAATATACTCAGAAAAAGGGGAGCCTGTTTTTTAATTAGTGCTTGGACTTTAAAGAAGCAAAAGTACGAGGCCACGCCCTTAAAATGCCGATGTGTGACGGTGATCTAAAGGATATAAGGAAAAATGGTTGGGCCTGTGCTAGGTATGTGAAAGATGGGTTACCTGGAAACCAGGAGCCCCATGGGAAAGGGGTCTCAGACTAGATCAGGAAGTGCAGCTTGGCCCTGGTGGAGTAACAGGAGAGACTGCAGGAGGAGGGCTGCTCGGGAAAGTAACATACTTTCATCGCTGGCTGTGCCCACTTGAACCAAACCGCAGTGGAGGAGCCAGAGAAGGGGAGCTTGGTCTTGATGGGAGAAATTCACATTGTCCCAGATTCTTTTCTCAGAAGAGCCCATTTCAGATGACCTGAAGTCAGGCTCTGGGCTCCATCAAGGCACTTTCCAAACAGGCGTGTTTGGAAACCTTGGTTATAGTGCAAGGGTGGAGGGGCTGTGGGAGGGCTAACCAAACATCAGTACTGGATCACCAGACTTGGGACAGTAGGGTATCAAGGCCCCAAGAGCAACGGAGGCCTTGGCCCCCACCAGAGGGACCTCAGAAAGCAGGAAGCACTTGCAGTTTACCCACCTCCTGGAGGGACGGGCAGGAAGGCTTCCCTGTGAGGCTGTGCTTGCTTCTTCGGCTAGCCACCCCCTTGATATGAAAAGCAGAGGGTCCAACTCCAGTGGTGCCACCAGAAGGAAACCAGAAGCCATAAACTAGGGGCTAGAACTAGAACCTGTGGAAGTTTTGAAGGGTCTGCATCTTGCCATTTTGGATGTTTCTACTTTGGTTGACTCTTATTTCTCTAGTTAAAGCCCTTAAAACCAAGGAAGTAGACAAGAAGAATGTCTTTGTTAACAACCAGTCTTGAAGAGAGCCCAGATCCTTCCCAAAGAAAACAAAACTGAATCCTTGGGGCTTGCTGTACAAAGAAGGAATGATAGGTTGAAAGAGTATAGGCAGAGACAGGGTGGTCTGGGATTTAAGTACAGGGCCCTGTGGATTTCATCAGGGAGGCAGGACGCATGTCCCAATAGAGAGACCCAGGGACAAGGTTTTGCACAGAGATCCAAGTGCTTTGAAGTACCGGGAAAGAATAAGTGGATCTAGGCAGGTGAGTAGAAGGGTCACGACAGAGTGTGGTGAGTTTAATCTTGCTCTGATTTGTGGAGTGAATTTGCACTGCAGTCTGACCTCCCCAGCCAGGCCATGCAGCCCTCACTCTTTTCTCTTTTAGTATCTGGCACACTAAGTTGAATTTTACTTAAAACATTTAATTTACCTTAAGGGGCATATTTTCAAGTTAATTCTTCAGATCCAGTTTATTCTTTTTATCCAGTCATTTTAAAAAGATTCTCTCAGACCATCTGCTAGTTAAGGAAATTGAACTCACAGCACTTGAACCTTCTTTTCCAGAATTGCCAGGAAAGGGGACTTGCTGACTTAGCACGTTATTTAATTTTATTTAGAATTATTAACCTTGTCTAGTAAAATATGTACATGCACTTGAGGAACGGGTGAAGTGCTACTCAAGGAAAGATGGTATTATGTGTCACACAGTGTTTTAGATTATAATAGCATATTGTCTGCCAAAACCCGGAAGGGCTGAGTCAAGGCAGGTTGCTGAAAGGGGAGGCAGAACAAATAGCAGAATCAGAGTTTTCCCAGAAATTGACAGCTGGGTGTGAAAGACAGGGAAACCAGGCCCTCAGCACAGCAGCAGGGGATCCGCCTCCTGGGGTGAAGCCATTTCTCACCCATTATCTCATTTGATCCTTACAGAAACTCTGCCAGGGGCCTTCTGTGGAGATTCAAGGGCACTGACAAGGTCACACAACTAGTCAGTGGCACACCCAAGACCTGGCCCCAGGACCCTTCACTCTTTTCTCTTTTCCCCCCAGTGCAATAGAAGTTGAATTTTATTAAAACATTTCATTTACCTTAACTGATATATTTGCAAGTTTCTTCTTCCAGATCTCAGTTTATCTGACTCTCAGACCCTCTGCTAGCTAAGGAAATTGATCTCACAGTGCTTGAACATTCCTTCCAAAATTGCCAGGAATTGCTGACTTAGTGGGCTATTTTATTTGGAGTTAATAACCTTGCCTAATAAAATATGTGGCCAGGTGGGTATGGTGGATCATGTATGTAATCCCAGTGTTTTGAGAGGCCAAGATGGAAGGATTGCTTGAGGCCGGGGTTTTAAGACCAGCCTGGGTGACACAGCAAGACCTTGTCTCTCACATATGCACTTAGGGAGTGGATGAAGTGCTACGCAAGGAAAAGATGGTATTGTTATGTGCCAAACAGTGTTTTAAATGATAATAGATTAGTTTCTGCCAAAATCTGGAAGAGCCAAGTCAAGGCAGGTTGCTGAAAGCAGAGGAAGGCCAAATAGTAGAATCAGAGTTTTCACAGACGTTGACAGCTGGGTGTGGAAGACACTGAAACCGGGTCCTCCTGAGTGGGGGTTGACTAAAGACACATTCTTGGAGAGAGGTTTTGCCAAAGAAGGCCTCTTCTGAAACAGAAGCCCCATCTCTCTCCCAGCCTCCACCTTTCCCCAGACGTGCTGCCTAAAAGCTGCACATCTGGGGTTGTTCAAATCTCTGACCCTCGTAGCACTGGGACCACCTGAACATGGTGATTTCACATTAATGATTCAAATTGCTCTTCTAGATGTAGCCTTGCCTCAGGGTGGCCATTAAGAACATGACTTCCTAATTTAAGAAGCTCCATATAGAATGCTTTGGGGGCTTAATAAAAGAGGGACCTGCACTCATATCTTGATGAATTGTGAAATGTTTCCCCCTGTCCTGTCATCCCGTGCCTCCCCTCTTTCTTCCTACCATTGCAACTTCTGGCATATAAACCTTTCAAAGAATAAGCGAAACGGAACAAAAATGAAAAATGCGCTGCTTCTCCTGTTAAACACACACACACAATTATGCACTTTGTGTGGTTCCTCAGGTGGGACGGAGCCATACACTGGTATGTGATTTTGGGGCCTTCACTTGAAATGGGAATTTGAAATTATTTGCTGGCATTTTCCTGACCTGTGATGTCATACACCAGAGTATGGAGCATCCTCACCTGCCCTGTGACTCACCTAGAAGTTGCACTTCTTTTTGGGGGTGTTAGGGTACCAACAGACCAGGTGAGAGTGGAGAGGCCAGAAGAGGCATGCAGCACTGCCTGGGTTGGCAAGCCAGAGGTGTGCACTAGCAACCCAGAGATCTGAGTAGATGCAAAGAATTGCAACACACAGAGGTGAGAGAAGAAAAGATTTATTTTTGTTTTTGTTTGGTTTTTTTTTTTGGAGTTGGAGTCTCACTCTGTCACCCAGACTGGCGTGCAGAGGCCGCTCCCAGCCACCGCAGCCTCGACCTGCTGGGCTCCAGCGATCCTTCCGTCACAGCCTTCCAAGTAGCTGGAACTACAGGCGCGCGCTACCACGCCTGGCTAATTTTGTGATTTATTGTAGAGATGAGATTTGACCAAGTTGCCCAGGCGGGTCTCAAACCCGCAGGCCCAAGCAATCCACTCACCTCAGCCTCTCAAGGCGCGGGATTACAGGCTGAGCCACCGAGCCCAGCTGAAAAGATTTACTTAAGAAAAGTTCACCCCCCACAGACAGGGAGTGGGCCTACACTCTAGGTGAGTGTGGCCTCATAGCCCCCCAGGTCTTGGCTTAAATTCTTTCCTTAGAGATGTTGCTTGTGACTGCACGTGACTGCATGTGACTGCACGTGACTGCCCGTGACCTCCTTATTGACCACCTGTGGATGTCTTAGAGATCCTGTGACACAGAGACTCATTAATGTTCACCCACATTATCATAGCCCCTAGAGAAGGGTCTGACAAGGATTCTAATTCTCATGTATCTTCCCCAACGACATTCCTTGAAGCTAATGGAGTGTGCACTTCCTCCTTATCTCCTAGGCATTCTCAGTAGGTAGCTTCGGGGGTCCTTGACTTCCCTGTAGACCACCCACTCCCCCTCTGGGCGGGCTATAACTTTTTGTAATTACAAGTTTCATGACTTTTACAGTCCTTGACCAATGTATGATATCTTAGGCCTTGTAAATTCCCTATGAGATACCTGGCACCAGGAGGTCTGTTCCAAAAAAAAAAAACACAAAGTTGGCAAAGTTAATTTTTACTTAAAGTGTGCATTTCTCCAAAAGCATAGCTTCTACTTTCTCATCATTGTATTAAGATTTAGGAAGAAGAGTAAAAAGTGCGTTTCCCGCTCTAGGCCTGTCCTTTCAGGGGGGAAGTTACTTTTTATAAATAACCTTCAGAGAGCTGTGTTTCAGCACAGACCAGTTTCTCAACAAGAAGAAAAATGGTGCCCCATTCTCTATTGCTGGGGACACAGCATTCTGGGATGCCATTGAGCCAGGATCCCTGTTCAGACGCACCCTGGGTCTCCTCTATCCTCGCCTGTCTCCTCCCATCTCTCCATTCTGAGCCAGCTAGACTTGTGAAGCAGAGAGCCAGTCTAGCCCAACCCCCTTATTGTACAGATGAAGAAACTGAGGCCCAGAGACGGATCATCCTGTCCCAATCCTGCATCTCCTCCTCCTTTCTCTTGTGCGTTTACCCAAATACCTTCCTGTATGAATGACACTGTAGCAGGAAAAATAGATCGTGACACTGAGACTATTATAGGAAGTGGTACTCTATTACGCTGGCTAGCACAGCGGGCCCAAGAGTTTCATGCATCCAAATCAAGCTCAAGCACCCCAGAACAGGAGACATGGGGTCTTACACCCTCGTTTAGGTAAGGGAGGGGGGGTCGTGATGAGTGATTACATATTTCCTTTGGAATCTTACAAGGTTGGACTCAGCAAAATCAGATTTTTCAAAGAACAAATGGTTTCTAGGAACTGCAGGCTTGTAAACTGTCAACTTCAGAAGTGGGATTTTTGGATAAGTCTGTGAATTAGCCACTCTTTTTGCATATCCATTAAATGGCTAGTCTTTGGGCCATTTGGCCTTTCCCAAACAAAACCTGCCTGGCGCCTGGGTGGGTCTTTAAAGTTGCAACTTGCCTTTCAAAAGAAAATACCTTCTTTAACTACTATCAACTCCTTTCCTGCCCTGGGCTAGTGATTGCTATGAGGCCAACTGCTGATCCTGAACCAGCTACATGTTTCTGTGTTTATTTACTCAATCACGCAAGAAATATATTTGAGCATTTGCCGCATCCTGCCACAACACTGGCTCCGTCTCTCTCCTAACCCCACACCCTGCATTGCTCTTTTCAAAATATTTTGAACAGGTGTCCCATCCTGCCACAATCGTATATTTGGCATGGCAAAGGCCGATCCCTTTCCCTCCCTCAGACTCTCTCTCAGCATTCTACCACTGTAAATGCTGAAAGTCCATTCCCTGTCCGGGTCCTTCCATTCTTCACAAACTCAGCACATACTGCTTTACCCTCTACCTCCTGTATTCACAAAATGGGCCACAGTCAGGGTTAGGCTGTAAAAATAGATCTGGGGGAATGGTAATTGACAAGTTCTACTAAGAGCTGTATTGAACAAAAATCTTCTATTTGAATAATGACAGGAGAGACAATTTTGCCACTGTGTTACTTTCCCCTTAATCGGGATACCAAAAACTCAGTAAAAAAGTTACATCAAAGGTTCATGAGCATCATTCAGATCTCCCCTAATCCATCACTTTCATTTGAAAAGCCAAAATTTCTGTTTAAAACAGGACTGTTGTGTGTGAAGCTTGACAGTGCATCCATTTGTTGTAGGAATTTGTCAATTTGCAAACAAGTGCTTGAAAAAGTTCTGTGCAGGTGAAGTAGTCACTCTCTAGTCAGAGTGGCAGCACCTGAAGGGACTCACATGACCTGCTTTGGTCTCTTCGCTTTACAGGTGAGAAAACTGACACCAGTGAGAGGAAAAGTCTTGCCTAGTTGTAGTTGACCTAGAACGAGAATGCAAGCCTCCTGACAGGACCTCACCTCACAAAGGTGGAACTCCGGGATGTTGCCAGCTGTAGGGTCTTAGAGGTCTTTCTAACACTTCCTAACACTTACAAATACTAAAAGGCTGAGCCATCTGCCCTGAGAGAAAGCCAACCACAATGAAGAATCTGTCGTCACCTCCTGACAGCTGCCTGAATCAGAGGCCCAGGCCTTAGGAGGTGATGACGCCTCCCCAGAAGCAGGGTCCCTGAGCCCTCACAGACACGTGGTGGCTGAGGGTTATGTTCCCTCCGGCAAGTGGGAGCTGCTCTGGGGCGGGCACCAGGTGTCCTGGTTCTTGGCTGTCACCCGTCAGCTGTCAGTTCTGATGACTCCTCAGCCAGTGGGGTGATCATGGAAACCCCCCAGCTGCCAGGTCAGCCGCCAGGAATCTGAGGTGTTGACAGAGGAAGATAAAGACCAGGAAACTGTCTCTAACATAGTTGGCCCAGAGCAGAGTGTGAATTGCCAGAAAGGGCCTGGGTGAGGCCATAAAACGAAAATAAAACAGGATGGTAATTTATGATGTGCAGTAAAAGACCCGGGAGCTGAGCAGCCGGTAAAGGTTCATTTCTCTCTGCTCAATGGCTCTTTAACCATGCTAAGCATTTTCCTGCCCAGCCTGGCAGCCCCCAAACTTTGGAGAGCTCCTCATCTCCACAGCAAGGTGGGAAAGTAAGCAAAGGCTGTCTTCTGGGCCCCAGTCAGTCTTTGCTGCACCCATTGGCCTCCACAAAGCACCTGCCTACCCAGCCCCCAGGGCCCCAAAACCCTCATAATAAAACTCATTTCCATTATGTAACACCTTATGGTATACTTTCCCATCTATGATCTCATTTGATCCTTACAGAAACTCTGCGAGGGCCTTCCATGAAGATATTAGGGGTCTGGCTCAAGATCACACAGCTAGTCAGTGGCAAACCCAAGACCCCAAGACCTCTCACTCATTTCCCTTTTTCCAGTGCAGTGTAAGTTGAATTTTATTCAAAACATGTACTGCGCCATGAGTGGTTTGGAAGTTGTCTGAATGAGGAGGGAAGTGCTTGGAATGGAAGCAGAGTCGTTCTGGACACCCTCATGTCTTGGGTTGACTTGGGGACTCCCTATGGGACTGGTCCTCTGCAGCTTGGTGAAGAGCAAGGGGCCAGGGCTGGTCCTACCACTAGTTCATCAGGGAACCTCGGAGAAGTCACCTCTCTGAGACCCAGTCATCTCACCCAGTTCCAGGTATCCTTGGAGAGCTCTAAGGAGTCAATGGATGTGACAGGACCTCTTGAAACCTTGGATTTTAGGGTACTGTCAGTATCACTGTCTGAGCAAAAAAGCCACCAATGGCACCATCCCAGCTGCCATCAGTCTTGGGGCCATTTATGGTGAGTTCTCAGGCCCATTGATGCTATTGTGTCCCTGCCACATCAGAGGCCTGCATGTTCTCATGTCCCTCCCTGCAAAGCAAGCTTAAAACTCAGGAAACACAAATGCCACACCATGACAGGCCAAGATGGAGAATCTGAGGGCCCCAGCCCCAAATACTGCCAGCCCACCCCATGCCCCGACAGGCATCCTTTTCTTTTTACCCATCCTTTCCTCATGATCCCATAGAGAAGGGGTATAGTGCCAGACCCCCAAAGACCCCAAAAGAGAAGGTGCTGTGTCCAGGAGGTCGAAGAAATGACCTGGAGACAATGGATGAGACATGGGCTTTATTCAGGAACTTACTTACAGGGAAGGTCGAGGAGCCACTGACTGGTCAGGAAAAACAGCTCCTGATCGTACAAGGCACACAGGTTATGTAGCATTTTACACAGGGAGGAATGGGGGTTAACATGCAAAGGGAGGGGTTTCTAGCGTGTAAGCATAGTGTGGGAACATGCTTCTTCACATGTTGTATGTACATAAAATGACTGTGATTTTTCTCTAAGGGTGCAATTTTTAGTATTATATGAACTAAATGTAACCAAAGTTTATGGGCACTGAAAGGATATAACAAGGAATCAATATAGCCAAAGAGCAGGCATTTTAACATTGCTTATCCCTATCATGTTTCTCTAGCAGTTCAATTTATCCGCCAGCCAAGGACAGAACTGGTTTCTCAGAGGTAGCTACGGATAATTGCTTTACAACCTCCTCCCCAGCTTGTTTTGTAAACAAGTTAACCTAATCAGCTCTTCAAGACCTCGATGACACAGACCCTATCAACATGGCAACTGTCATGTGACTAATCACCCATCTGCCTGCTGTCCATACCTGCTGTCCGTGATGACGTGGAGTAGACCATCATCCAACCACCTTAACAAACTGCTCCCATCAAGGGGAATGTTTAAAAGCATTCAGCAGCCAGTCGCCATTGCTTTGCTGAGCCATAATCTGGCCATGTGGCTCCTTGAGCCATGGTTGCCATGTTTCCTAGCCTTGGCCCCCTCCCCTACCTTGGGGAGGTCAATCTCCTCTCTCTCTCTAATTTCCTTTTTGAATAAACTATATTTTCCCATCTAACTTCTGTGCAATGCTTTGCATCTTTCGCTTGGCACCGGACTGTACCCGCACCCCAGCAGGCTTGACCTAACATTTGGAGGCCCCACTAGGACATATTTTAACCTAACGGGCATTGATCCAGGCAGGTCGATCTGATCTGAACCACCTGGGGGCCGACTGCCTCAAGGAAGGGAGTACGAGAACATTCCCTATGCTTAACTTCCAGATGTGGTCAGTAGGCACTTTGAGCACTTCGCCCATGGCCTCAGCATGACCTACATGCCCAGGCATGGAGACTGAGGGGAAGGGGACAACCTGGAGTGGCTGCCCCCAGGGTTCCTCCCCAGGTTCCAATCCCCTGTTTGGTGCTATATCCAAGGTGTGTTCACATTGTCACTGAGTGCGTGTCACCCTACTGAGGGCAGGCCACTGGGCTCAGAGTCCTGCCACTGCTCTATAGTCATCTACCCAAAGCTCAGGCTGTCTAATCTCCACTCATTCTCAAGAACCAGAGTCAGCAAAGCCCCCAGGTTTCTTCAGCAGGGGGCCTATTCTGGGAGTTTTTGTCTTGGCCAGTACCTGGCAAGAGGCCTGCCCCCAAAGCTCCTGAAGATCTCTTCTGGTTACCAAGCTTTCTCTAGTGTTAGCCGAGAACCCCAGATTCTTCCGCCTGGCTGGTCTCCTTTATTCAACCCAAAGAACCCTTTGGATCAGTTGATGGTTGAGCAGACAATTCTCAGACCACAAGTTTTCAGAAATGATTTTTCAGGGGCATGGATGCCACTATACCCTGGATCTCAGATGATGGCCTTCCCGTGCCACCACACAAGTTCCCTCCTGGATCTGTAGTGTCCAATCCCACTCAACCACTTCCCAACATGTGTTGCTCTTTCCTCTCTCCAGTTCTGAAACACTGTCCCCAGCGCCACTTCCGTTCTTTGAGTGGGTTGACTTAAGTGAGGTAACAGGTAACAGCCATTGAGTTTTGAAGCAATTGACACAAGAATCTGGGCTGTGGAGGGACTTCTCAGAGGAATGAAAATCAGCAGAGTGGTGGTCTCTTTGGAAAAGCCCTGCCATGTTCAGCAAACCCTGAGAATGCTGCCAGGCCTCTCTGCTCCCTCCTGCTTCCTTTTAAAACACGCAATCAAAAAGTGTGTGATAGAGAATCAGCCTAAACCTGATTAGCCACACATCTGCAGAGGAGCTGTGCCATCAGAAATCCACTAGCCACTTCTGGGGTTGGGCACATTCTCCCAGACTCTCCAAAGGGAAGGACAGAGATCCCTGTGGCCCAGGGTCCAGGAGCGAGTGCCTGGAGCCGCGCCAGCATCCTGCCAAGCTGTCCGTTTCTTTCCACTTCCCCAACATTTAGGGGCAGGACTCATCCAGGGGCTTCTTTGCTGGCTGTGGGCACCAGGCAGATGGCTCTGCAGAAAAAAATGGTTTTGGAGGTCTACCATGACTGATTCAAGCCAGAGTTAATTGCCAACACCTGTCTCTAGGTGAAAAATCTAGATTGCAGACCTCTCTTGGGGGCTTTCCACTCTTCACTCAAATCCAGGGGCTTCCAGCTTCTTCACGTGTTGACTGCTGCATATCTAAGCTGCTCAGCTGAAGCCAAGGTGCTTGGCTTCCTCTGGTACTTGCTGGGTACTTGTGGCGCAGGGGGCCCCCAAGCCCAGTCCCTGTCCTCATGGAGCTTACAATCCAATATGGCATACAAGACACAGACAGTCCCAAGGAAGGAAGGGCTAGGAGACCCACAAAGTGCCCCGGAGGCCCAGGTGAAAACGCCTGTCTGCAGGGGATGCAGCTCAGCAGGCAGTTCTCTGTAAACCCTGCCAGACCTGGAATAAAGTCAGAATTCAGCCTAGGCCAGACTGGATGGGTTCTTAATTAGCTGGGCCTGAGCTAATGAGCCTTTCTCACTTCTTTGCAAGGCAGGCGGGGTGTTCCCAGGGCTCGGCTGTTCCCGACAGGGCTGTCTGGCTTTTTTCCTCATAGAGCCCACTTAGCCCCTGCTCCAGCTCTGCACAAGCTCCCTCTGTTTATGTTCAGGCTGACGTTTCTATCGACGTTTCGATCCCTGCCAGCCAAGAAGCGTTCCTGCCGAACACAATCGCTGCTCAGTCCGGGGGCCAGAGGGGCAGGATGTGGTGGGGAGTGAGGGGTCGCCAGGGACGGCAGCCTCAAGTCTGGGCTAGGGTGAGGAGGGTGCCTGGAGCTGGGATGGAGTTTCTGACGGGAAGCAGAGGATTGATACTTGTAGGGACAAAGGGGGGCAAAGCGGGCCCCTCTGATCACCCACTGTGCCCTCCCATGGCAACCCTTGGGGAATAGGGCCCAGGGACACTGAGACAAGACTGGCCTCCGTGACTGAATGGATGGACATCAGTCTTCCCATCTGCACAGGGAAGCCTTTTTCTCCTTGCTCTGCATCATGGTTCAGAGATTCAAAATAACATGAGAATGTGCTTCAGCACCTATAAAGTCTGGGCTAGGCGGTCTCGTTGGCGCCACCTGAGGACCTGTGCGGTATTTACCCAGGCATGACCTTAAGAGCATCTTCTCCCAGAGCATATCCAAGCTGCTCAGGTGAAGCCAAGGTGCTTGACTTCCTCTGGCAGAGGTCCAGACAGGCCACAGCGACCGCCCCTAAAGTGGGCCCTTCTGTTGCCCAGACGAGACACACTTGTCTCACTTTTGTCACTCTTGTCTCACTTCACAAAGCATTGCCTCTCTCTTCACTGGTGAGTTCCCGTCCATCCTCCGCTGGCAGAGACAAGTTCTTCAGAAGAATGACTCAGGACAGAAGAGGAAAGGGCCCTGGGTACTGTGTGACTGGGGAGTGGCTTGGGGAGGGGGCAGTTCTTGGACCCCCAGTGCCACTCCATGAAGGTGGCCTTAAGCCTTGCAGTCTTCTAAGTTCCTCTCTGCTGCCTCCCTTCCTGGGTCGGGGACTAGACTGGAGTGTGGCCTGTGATGGATGCCCTGTCTGGGTTGAAGCCCTGTCTGCCCTGCCCTGTAGCCTGCACCCCTGAAGGAGACGCAGGGTCAGTAGAAGAGCCTGTCTTCCTAGTCACAGACCCAGGTTGAGTTTGGTTTCTGCTTTTCATTGTCCTCAGTCTCCCTGGCCACATGTTTGAAGTGGTTTTTTTCTCGACAGGTGAGAATCCAGACGGGCTGCTCCCTGAGGACCTATTGAGACGCAGTGTCCTCTGGTTTGGCAGACACAGGTCTTCTGCCTCAGTATGACTGCCGCAGTGCTGCTTACCCTGCACACGAGGGCAGAGTGCCCATTCATTCCTGGGGCTTTGAGTCTCTAGTCCTCACCTGACTGTCACCCCCGGCTCCCATGTTCCCTTATCCGCCTGTGCCCTACCCTGCAAGGGGATTCAGCCTAGCCACTCCCTGTCCCTTCTCCCGCTGGGAACCTCTGAGGGATTTTTGGACTCTCTCTCCAAATCCCAGCTTGGATGAAGGATCCCCTGGCTTGTCCTCCAGTTCTCACTGGATCTTTGAAGCAGACCGGACTCTGATTTCTGGGCCCTTGCTGTGGGCAGGTGCATCCACCTCCTGCCTGCATCACTCCATGCCTTTCTTCTCGGGGCTTTCTCTGAAGCCAACCGAACTTGTGGGGAGCTTGCCTGGGGAAGCCAGGGCATGCTTCTCTTTCCATTTCAGAGCTGCTGCTCTGGCCTGGTTCCTGTTCCTTTGTCACGGTCACTTGCCTCAGACCTGCCTTACCCCATCTCTACCTCCTCTTTCCGAAGATCTTCTCAGCTTCAGCACCCGTTGTTAATCATGCATGCTCTAAACCTCTGAGAAGCAGAACCTGTTTGCCCTCTGTCATCTCCATCCCAGATCACATTGCAGGTGACATGCTCTGATGAGCTACCATTAGGCTAGCTGGGACTGAGCACGGACAGAGAACTATGGGTGTCCCTGTGGGGCGGGGCAGCCATCTCTAGAAAGAGCCATGAGCATGACAAAGCAGCTACTGGCATGTTGGTGAAATGTGCACTGATCTGACGGATGCCTGGGGAGCTCTCGTCACGTCAGGCGCTGTTCTAGACCCAGGGTAGACCACAGAGGTAAGGCCAGGCCCCGTCTGACCCTCTCATTCCTTCTCCAGAGCACAGCCCTCTGGAGTCTAGTGGACTCTTGGCTAAGAAGCTGGAGATGGGGTGTCTGTGGAACACAGACCATGTGTTGGGCCCAGCAGAGCAGAGGGAGCTTGCCCAGCCCTCCCACTCGGTGCAGACGGAGAAACTGATGCAGTAAGGAGACATGGCAGAGTCAAGCGCTGCTTCTTGGAGCACCTAGGTGAGCCATGGGCAGCAGGCAACTTCGTGTTGGTGATGCTGGGGCGTGGCCGGCCTCTGTCTATGTCTGTTTCAGGGAAGTGCCCCTCAGGTTCCTTCGAGTTGGAGGGAGAAAGGGAAGCCCTGAGCTCCTGGGACAGGTTTTCCTGCCCTGGTATCTCCTCCCACCCTCCAGCCCACCTTCCCTCCAGCCCTCTCCAGACTACACTCAGCCTTGGCTAACGTCGGTGGGCATGACAGAGAGGGTGCTCGAGAACTAGGGCCCAGGGGATCCTGCCTGCTAAGGAGCCCAAACCCAGGCCTTGGTCTCTGGGAAGCCACACAGGCTACCTCCCCGACAGTTCAGGCTCCTTCACCATCAGCTGCGGAGCCACTGCTGTCTCCACGTGTTGGTAAGAGATTTTAACTCTGGGAAGCTCCCTAAAACAGAACACCCTCTTGCACTGACATGTACAAAAGATAACTGCGCTTGAGACACAGGTTTCCTGTTCCTCAGGTCAGATGGATGCGAGCAGAAGTGCTTCCAAGGAATCCAGCCACTTTCTCCTAAGCCCCATGTTCTGGGTGCGGCTCTAGCCCAGCACATTCCCTCTAGTATGCTTCTCCTGAGCTCCCACTACAATTCTCCCAGTGCTGCCTCTGTCCTTACTCTGCTGCAGGACTGTCCCTTGGCTCCCCAGTGCCTCCTGTCCTCCTTACCACCCTAGTCTAGCCACCCCACTGGCCTCCAGATGGACCAACAAGGGGGGAGACAGAGAAAGAATGAAAAAAGGGAGCCCCTGATAGCCCAGTCCACAATGTGGAGGTCCAGGCCTAGGCTCCTGACCAGGACTGCAGGTCAGCATCCCAGGAAACTCTGGTATGTCTGTCTGCCCTAAGTGGAGGATGAGGGGATGGGGGCGGGGAAAGGCCTTCCTCTCAGCCTACAAATAGCAAAAAGCAAACACCCAAAGAGAGGTGCAGGGAGAAATCACATCGGGGAGCAGTTGCCTGTAATTGTTACCAAACTTTTGAGAAACAAGAAACAACAAAGAAATAAAAGCAGTCGATAATTAAGTACATAATTGTACACACCACTTGTTAATTAAGCTTTTACTCCTAAAACCTGACAGAATCTGCTTGCAAGGTGATAGCGTGAGGGGATGTGGCAGATGGCAAACCATCTGCAACACAAATGCGCTGTGATGAAAGCTTCCCCGCCCCACAAAAAGAATGAGATGCTAAATGTAGTTTTCCGGAGCAGAGTGATTTATCTTCATTCCGTGCAGAAGACGAGTTGATGGTACAGTGTGAAGATGAGGGAGTGTCAGGATGGGCACGCGGCTCCCCGTCCTCACTGGAGCGCCCCCTCCTCGGGGCAACCATTGGTGGCCCCTGCCAGGAGCTTCTGGGAACTCCTTGGGTGGCTTATCTGCCTGCGAGCAGTGCTTTAAGGACTGGTGAAGAGCAGGACCTCTCTGACGCTGCTGTTCTGGGCATGCAGGGAGCCAGAAAGACCCACAAAGGTCTTGAGAAAAGTGGGGTGAGGGGCATGGACAGTCCCCTGGTTTCTTGACTGTCAACCCACTGCCTGCCATTCCACCACTGGCGCTCCCTGACCTCTTCAAGCCTACTTCCTCAACTGTAAAATGGAGATAAATTACCTACCCTGGCAACGGCCTTGCCTGGTGAGATGATGTAAAAAGCAGTGAGAGGTTTTATGCAAGTGTGGAATTGTTATTTTTTCATCATAAGCCCTTGAACCTTACACTCAGACCTCCACTTTCACCTGCCCTTGACCTACATCCAGATGCACAGCAGGCCTTGATCCTTCTGGGCTCCAGGGAACACCAGGGAGGGCTGGTCTTTGGGAGAGGTGCTGGGGGGTAGGGCGGGGGTACAGAGGAGGGTGCCCTGGGCTACTGGACTTCCGCAGCACCCACATCTCCTTCCCCCTAAGGGCCTTCGCAGCTCTGCTGCGTGTGTTCTAAGAGTCTGACACAGGTGGTCCTGCAGAAACTAGCAGCTGGGAGGGGGGGCTGGGGGGTGGGGTTTGGGGGCTCAGTGGTTGGACTGGCCTCCTAAAGACGCCTAGATGTAAAACGCTGGGAGCCGGGAGGGCACTGCCAGCCTCCATCCCAGTCTTCAGGTCTCTGCTTCTGCCTCTGCTTCTCTCTACCTACCCCCTCCTGTCCTCCATAGGAAGAGGACAGGACTCTGTTCTGTCTGGCTACGCCTGTTCAGAATACATCAACTACCCCCAGTGTGGGCCCCAGCCACTGCCTACCCAAGGAGGGCTGCCTTTAGTCTCATCTGCCCTTGGCCCCATTATTGGGGTCACATAGTACAAAGCACTCCCCACCCTCCTTCCCCCATGGACCTTCTTGTCCAGAGCTGCCTTCTGTCCAGACTCAAGCCAGAACCACAGCCTTTTTCTTCATGGACCCCAAAGTGGGGATACCCTCCACCTCTGCTGGGTAGCATCCATTGTTGATTCACAGATGATTTTTTTCTCTCCACAAGTATCCTGTGAAATCCCCCATTGGGTGGTGGGGACTTGGCCGCCTTGCTCTTAAGCTCTTCACCTCCCACCCCTACCTGCCTCTCTTCAGGGTTCACCACTCCACTGGTGAGCTCACGTGTGCCTGCCCTGGCCCTGGTGCCAGTGGCTAATTCTACGGCAGGAAGCCTAGGAGGCCTTCAAAGCACCATACCACACCCTGCTCCTGTCACTGGAGCTGATGTGGTGCAGACCCCGTATCTATTCCCTGGAAGCCAGGGCCATGCTGGGTGGATTGAATTGAAGAGACCATAATCTCAAAGTAGCTGCATGGAGGTTCCCCATGGACAGAGCACCTGGAGATGAAGCATCTCATTTCTTCCTCTCAACAACCTGGGGGGAGGTGAGCAGGGAGGAAGCAGCAGGGGATGTGGGGGATGGGCATGTGGCACTCTGGGTCCCAGGCCAAGGTATCTCATGGCATTGACGCGCCACTCTTGGCCAGGTCCCTCCCTCCCTCACTCCCTCTGAAGGGTGGTGTATTAGTCCGTTTTGCATGCCACAAAGAAATGCCTGAGGATGGGTAATTTATAAAGAAAAGTTCATGGTTCTGCATGGTGCCAGCATCTGCTGGGTTTCTGGAGAGGTCTCAGGAAGCTGGCAATCGTGGTGGAAGGCAGAGGGAGCAGGTATGTCACATGGCGAGCATAGAAGCCAGAAAGGGCAGGGGAGGCGCCAGGCTCTTTCGAACAACCGTGTTCCTGAGGGATCTGTCCCCATGACCCAAGCACCTCCCACGAGGCCCCCTGGGGGTCACACGAGATTGAAACTATATAAGGTGGGTGGGTGACAGTGTGTACCCCAGAAAAGAGAGAGGGTGCTCTTTACACTCAACATTCACACCTCTATGGATTTATTGGTCTCCATGGTTTAAAAACAAGGGGAACAGGGGCTTGACATCATCGCAGGAACAGTAAAGATGGAAGGAACCTCAGAGATGACAGGTCCACTGCCCCTCATTTTACAGATAAGGAGAGCCAGGCCCTCAGGGCAGGAATGGCTTCCTGAAGGCCACCCAGGCAATGAGGGGTTTTCCTGCCTGGGACCACACTCCTACTACCCCAGAACCCCAGCATAGAATAGGAGGACAACAGACATGGAGAAGAAAGCTTCAGCAAGGAGATAGTAAGACAGGACCGTTGAACAGGGCAGAATGAAAGGGTCTTCAAGGACAGGCACATGGTTACTGTATTTCTAAAGACAAAACTCTTTTGATCTTGCTAAGGACGAGAGTTCCTTTTGGATATACTTTTTCTGACCAACTGTGGTGTCTTGGGAGAAGGGCAAATTCGGGCTTGGGGTGGTGTGGGGGGGTGAGAAGTGGGGAAAAGAGAAGAGCCAGAGGGGAAGACCAGACGGTGGTCTCTGGCCCTGAGGAATAACTGAGGAGAGCCATTGGGGAGCTCCAAAGACCCACGCTCAGCTTTGGGCTGGGCAGGATTTGCCAGGGCACATCTGTTTCAGACAATTGCCCAGCTGTGGGAGTGGAGTTGAATCAGCTCAAATCCTGGGCAGAGGCACACAGAACCTTCACTGGAAGCCCCAAGGGTCCCCAGAGACCCTCAGAGGGGCGGGGCATGCCTGCTCCGGTGCTTGGAGCCCCTTGGCTGATGGGCTGGAGGAAAGGCTTTCATGGGAGGGTGTGACTGGAGAGACAAGGAAAGTGATGTGGGAGGAGGGGTGGGGCCAGCACTGGTGTTGGAAGGTGTCCCTCAGCAAGAGAGTGGAGGGCACGACAGGCGTGGCCAGGTGGGGGGAGTCCGGGCTCCAGGCCTGGGACCCTTTCCCTGCTCCCCCTGCAGTCCTCCACAGAGAAGGGGCTGCCTGATGGAGACCTGAGTTAGCAGTGGCTGCACAGATTTCCCACTGGCCAGCACAGCACCCCCAACCCACCCCCACTCCATCCTGGGGAAGCTTGGATCCCCCAGGGACATCTCACCTCCTAGTCCAGCACCGTGGGGAACTCAGACAATCTGCCAGAATGCCCTTTTGAGCAGACACCAGAAGTGGTCAGTGCTCACGCCCACACCTGCTGCCAGAGGTGCAGGGGCAGTGCGAGAGCTCACCTTAAAGAGAGACACCCCTGGCCCAGGAACTCTGGGGAGCCAGGTACCTTCTTCTGAGCCAGTGCTGATGCTGGCAGAAGGTATGAGAACATTCTCTGCCCCCACCCTCAGCCTCCTCCTCTTGCACTGCCCAAGGGTCCTCCCAAGCCAGGTCTCCATGGGGTGGAGAGCTCTGTCTCTGGTGGGACCTCCCGGCTGTCCCACAGCTGGCCCCCTGCTCAGAGACGTGCAGGCAAGAGCCAAGGGCTGTGTCCTCAGGACCTCAGCCCAAGAGCCATCCAGACACCAGCCCTTCCTGGCTTCCCCCCACTTCCCCTCCAGGTAGCTTCTTTCTCAGGCCAGCTCCAGGAAAAAGAAGCACTTGCAGCCCTGCTGCTCCTCCTCAGCCCCCAAGCTGGCCGCAGCCCCCTGGCCCTCTGCTCTCTGTGGTCCCCCTCCTCCTCCTCTCCACCCCCGCCCCCCGCCACAGAAGCAGAACAGTGCACGCCTGTTACTTCAGGCTGCAGGGCCGTCCCCGGCCGCACATCATGCTGTGGGCTTTCATGTCTTACACAGGAACTCCTGTTCGGGCTTTGAGGCTGCAGGCCCTCCTCACTGGGGGCTGCTTGGAATAGAAGCTCTGGCCTGGAGGAGGGAGGGAAGGAGAGCTGGATCAGGAGCCTAGCAGACAAGCTGAAATAATGCAGCCGTTAGAAGAGGAAAATTCTCAAGTAAAGTTGGAGATTAAAAACGTTCTCCAGCACAGCAGACGTGCTCGCCTGAACCCCAGATGTCAGAGACGAATGGACTATGGGATGGAAAGTTAATCTCTGAAGATCTTGCTCAGGAATAACATAAATTGGTTGCCCTGGGTATCGTAATCAAATGGACAGCTCTACAGTACAAATACTAGTGTCCTTTCTTTGGAGGAACACGATTGGGAGAAAATGAACTTTCAGATTTCCCTCTTTCCTCTTCATGCATAACGGGGAAATAACATGATGCTTTTGTGAGATCCCTTTAAACGATGTGCATGGGATGGGTCAGTCCTGTTCCTTTTTCTCTCCCATTGTTTTGCATCCAGTCCTGACTCTTTGCGCACCTTCAGAAAACAAATCCTAGAAAGGGACCTTCAGTTAGCCCCCGACCCTAGCCCCTCTGACCATCGCAGACAAAGGAGGATCACCCTGTGCTCAAGGATTTTACAGCCAAGATTCATTTGCCCTTAATCTTCCTTCCCCCGGACTGCTGGGCTTCTGTCTTGGGCAAGAAGCAAAGGCTCTCCATCCATTCATTCACCTACTCTCATCCATCCCTTCATTTGTCCACCCCACAGTGCAGACCTGGGAGGGGCTCAGCGCTCAGCACATTCACCCTGAGGAGGAATGGGTTCTGGAATTTCCCGGAGTCCCAACTTTTGAATATCATTTCAGGTTTTTTTAGGTGAAGCTTGATGTTTCAATAATTCCTTAATGAACTTAACTTTTAACCTTCTGTGAGTGAATTCACAGCATCTACAAGTTCTGGCTTTGACTTCTAATGCGTGGTGACTAAGGGAGAGCCCGTGCTTGTGTGAATGGAAAGGCACCGCCGGCTCAGGGCCACAGACAGGCTGCCAACGGGACACGCGGGAACCAGCCTCGGGTGGCTCAGGAGGACCTGGGCCCGGGGCCCTGGTCCATAGGCTGCCATCTTACAGGAGACCAGTTTCTAAGCCAGAATGCTAGTTATTTATCTACACTGAGAAATATAACTGTCTTGGGGGCCACAGCCTCCTTGTGTTGTACCTCTCCATTCTCTTTGCCGACTAGTAGACATGGGAAGGGGAACGCTGACCAGAAGCTCAGGGCAGAAGTCGGATTGGAAGGGGAGACTTGGAGCTGCACCTGTGTAGCTCTTCCCTGAGAAAAAACATTGACGCTAAACACAACAGCTGTGAAAGGTCTTTGACAGTCAGTTGGAGGGAGGTCTGTGGCCACAATGGGGCTGTCAGCCCTTCTTTTTAAACATTTTTATTTACTTTTTTAAGACACAGGATCTCTTTCTCTGTGCCCCAGATTGGAGTGCCGTGGCGTAATCATAGTTCACGGCAGCCTCGAACTCCTCAGTCTCCCGTATAGCTGTGCCACCAGGCTCGGCTAATTTTTAAGACTTTTTTTTTGAGTCAGAGTCTCACTCTGTTGCCCAGGCTAGAGTGCAGTGGCACACTCATAGCCACCACAGCCTTGACCTGCTGGGCTCAGGCGATCCTTCTGCTTCAGCCTTCTGATTAGCTGGAACCACAGGTGCACACCAGCATGCCTGGCTAATTTTTTGATTTTATTGTAGAGACAAGGTCTCACCCAGTTGCCCAGGCTGGGCTCGAACCCCTGGGCTCAGGCAATCCTCTGGCCTCAGCCTCCCAAAGTTCTAGGATTATGGGCATGTGCCACCACGCCCGGCTTAAAACTTTTTTGTAGATGAAGTCTTGCTATGTTGCCCAGTCTCATCTCAAACGATCCTCCCACATCAGCCTCCTAAAGTACTGGGATTACAGGTGTGAGGCAATGTGCCCAGCCTCTGCCCTTTTTGATTTCAGGAGCTGAATGTCTTCTTAATGCCTGGAGACCCCTCCTTACTCTCCTTTTTCAGAAATGCAAAATACCAGATACTCACTTTTCCATATTCCTTTGTGGTGTGGCTGTATTATCTGCCCTGACCATGCTTGCAGACCACAGCACCCAGACCTTGGGCAGAGGCTAGGGAGGGAGGAAGCCCTTGTTACTGTGACAGAGGTGGCTGTGACCACATGGGGTCTCCAAAGGCAGCTGCTATGAGAACAGTATCCAGCAGCTCCCCAATGTCTGGCTCTGTCTGCTGTGCAAACCACAGAGGCTGAGACCTCTTGGGAGTGCCGGTGGCGCCCTCCAGAACCGGCTTGGCAGTGGAATTTCAGATGTGGGTCCTGGTCAATTGCCTCTGCTACCTGTTGTCCTTTAATACATTCCATTTCTACTCATGTCCACCGGAGTCATTCCCTGCAACCTGCAAATAACCCTGCCTGGTAGGTGGCCCTTGGCTCCACCACCTGTCGGCTATCTAGAGTCACACAGCTGTCTAGAGTCACATGCCACAGGCCAAGTCCTGTGCTCCCTGGACCACCACACCTGGCCCTGCTGCCTGCCTGGGGTCCTAGATGAAGTCAGTGCATGCCACAGGCATGTGGGGGAGGGACCCATGGCTGTCAGGTGTGGTGGCCAGGACAAGCATCTTGGAGATGAGGGAGTGGGGGGAAGGGGGGTAGGACCAAAGGGCGAGTGAGCTCAAAATGGGCTGAGAGCAAAGTGGCAGCTTTATGGGAAAAAGATGTTATAACACACCTGATCTTTTGGGCAGGGTAACTAGGAATTGTTTTGGGTTGAGGGACGTGGTCCTGTGCCACTGTGTCACCCCCAGCCCCTGGCTCTGAGCCGACAACAATAAAGATCTGAAAAATGAGCACTTGGCAACAATTAATTGCTAAAATACAAAGAAAAATTGTTTTGAATATAAAAATTATAAATATAATGCTATTAGAGCATGATTCAGAGTTTATGAAAACATTATTTATATTGATTTATTCCCAGAGCCATCAAGACTCCTTGAAAATAATTAAAGTTGACATTTCCATTGCTGAAGCTAAATGTTGATATCATATAATGAAAATTATATGCTTGGGATGGGCTGTGCTCTAGAAAGCATGAAAACAAACACCAATGTCTACAGATCCCCCCTCTGTTACTAATGACCCAGCTGCCAACGGACAGGTCTCCAGTCCAACCCCCTGCCATCAGCCCTCCCTTCCCTGGGGACTCCCAGAGGCAAAGACCAGCACCCCCAGGACAAGGATGGCGCCCAGGCAGGGCCATGAGCCAGGGAAGGGCAGGGTTAAGACAGGAAGCCAATTCAACCAGGTCCCAGGGTAGTGACAGCTGCTGAATTGCTGCTGGCCTGGGAGCCCTCACCAAGGACAATGGTGGGACAAGGAAGTGTGAGAAGGAGCAGGAAGAGAGGGGAGGGAAGGGAAGTAAAGAAGGGAGGGAGAATGAAGGGAGGGAGGTCTTGGGAAATTCCCTTCTCTTTTGTGACCGGAAAGCTGCAGCTCTCCACTGGCAGCGGAATGTCAGTCTCCCCTTTTCCTGAGGCTGCCCACGGCCAACCAAATCTTCCTTGGATTTGTGAAGACCCCATTGCCCTCAGGAGCCACACCCTCTCATCCTCTGACCTCTGCCAAGCATATAGGACCGTTAGCTACTCACATTCATCCTTACAAAACCCTAGGGAGGGGAAATGTTCAAAGATGATGATTTTCAAACAGCAAAATAAGGGCCATTGGTAGGTAAAGAAATCAATTTCATGGGCTGTGGCCAGTGTTAAAAAACAACAACAACAAAACAAGTAGAGGGTATCCTAGTGTATGACAAGTTGGGAAGGATACATTTCTATGAAACTTTGCTTAAGTTATATGAATGTATGTATGGGTCCTATGTAATATCTATTTTTCAAAACAATTTGAAGGTTATCTGTTGCTGTAGAGTTTTGTCTGAATTTTAGTGGCTCCACATCCATTTCTGAAGTGGTGTGGGTTGGTTGTGGGAGACAGAAATGGGTATGTTCAATGCTATCGCTCCTCTTAATTTCTATTTTGATTCCAGACGTGTTGCCAAGGCTGGGATAGAGTGGTACCAACTGGCACAACTCGGCCACTCATTGCCCAAAGACAAACTCGAGAGACGAGAGATGGTGGAAGGAAAGTGACTTCATTCCAAAAGCTGACAAGTGGGGACATGGCCAGCCTCACACATCCAACAGACCATGCCTCAACACTTTGGTGTGCGTGTAGGGGTTTGAAAAGGGAAACTAGCTACGGGGAACATGTGGGAGGGACAATGGGTGCTGGTCTATGTGACTTGTTAGATGGCCATCTTGAGTTATTGCCCCATCTGATATTGGGGCTGGTGCCATTTTGCAGCTGTAGATTGACTATAGCCTTGAGGTTACCAGGTCACCTCCAGGTGGGGGAGAATTGCACTTCCACTGGTTTGTGTCAAGACTAGGCTCTGGAACTTCTAAGCAAGCACGTGGTTAGATAAGTGAACACAATGCAAAGGAATATCTCGTGGGAAAAGGAAGGTAAGGGAGAAAGAGAGAAGAAAAATGCGTTGGCTACAACTGTCCACTGTCAAATTCTATTCCATTTCTATGGACAGTCGCTACTTCCTGCAGAGTTGGGGCAGAGTTAGAGGGCACTGGAGTGGAACTAATCCACTTGGAGTTGGATATATTCCCGAGTACCTAAACTTGTGGAAGGAACTTGTTGGAGCACTATGGTGAGAAGACTCAAAAACCTTTGGGAGAGCCGTACCTGTGTCCCGTGCAGAATGTACAGCAGCAATGGAACCCATCGCAGCAGAAATGGATAGCAATTATACCACATACGAAGTTTTTTTTAAGTATTAGAAAGTTATCCCAACCATGCTGTGAAGGGGCCTTGACACAGGGGTTTTACAGCTGAAATAAGTGTGTCTAATGCTTGCATAGCCCGAGTCATGTTATGGGAATAATCTGAGGCATACACACAACATTCAGTCTTAATCAATGCACAAGTGCCACCTTGAGTGACAGAAGATTCAGGGCCCTGTGCTTCTGAAGAGCCTCTGATATGTTTAGCCGAACTTCTTCAGTGAGAAGAGTGATAACGTGACAGGTGTTAGAAGTGGGAGTTGTATGTTTAGCTGGGGCTTCTACTTATCTGCATGGCTTTTCTTTTTTTTAACGTATTTTTTATTTTAAAATTGTGGGGTACAGTTAAGGGTTAGGTAAGCATGGCTTTTCTTAAGCAACAATTTTTCTTTTTAGGTCTGTAGGAAGATCTGGTCCCCAGTTGCCGAGAATGTGGGGCCATGTCTGTGGGATGAGTGGTCCTATGAGAAGCAAACTCATGAACGACGTTAGTATAAATGCTTAGAGCCTCAACATATTTGGCAATGTTTCTTTTTTATTTTTATGGGCATTCTTGACAAATGACAGCTCATGACGCAAGGCACAGAAGGCCTGGCATGGAGTGGGAGAGGGTGCCTGGCTGACAGAGGCCTCTGGAGCCCAGTAGGACTTACATCCACGAGGGGTGACAGCAGCTCTTGACAGGACTTGGTGGCTCTGGGTCAGGCGGAGGGTGAGGGAGAAGAGGCCCTGCGGGGAGCTTCCAGAGGGTCAGGTGGTATTCTGCTGAGACTGCATGAAGTCACTACACTGAAGAAGCGGATTTGTTTGAATCAAGTTCCCCTCCCTGGACGGTGGGAGGGAGTGTGAGACTGGGCAGGATGTCCAGAGGGGAGGGTCCCACCAGGCTGAGGCTGTCACTCCTCAGAGTGCCTGTGGCCCTCCTCAGGTCTTATCTCCAAGCACCCTAAACCTGCCCGTCTTCCCTGACCTCAGAATCCTAATTAAAGCCCTTAGGAAGGAGGGCCCAGGTGGCTGTCCATGCCCAGCCCCCTCCATTCCGTGGGTGGGCAGCACGCTGACAGAGGATGGACAGGTTCTCTGGTCTGTCTTGCATGGAAGTGGATGTCGGGAGCCAACCTCAGAGGCATTCACGTTGACAGGGTCCGGAAGGCCGAAGACTCCAGGTTGCGGGGCAACTCTGGGCAGCTATCGGCCCTGCTTCTTCTACTCATCTGGTTATGATCGCTGTTGGAATCCGGAGGGTTGGGAGATGCAAAATATAGCAGTTCATTAAAAGAATTTATTAGTAGAAACAAGCGATCAGTGAGGTGGAAATTCCTTCTGCTTAGTTATGACCCTCTACCTGAGTTCCCCTGTCTCCACCCTTTTGGTGCTTGAGCCTGCAACTTAATGATTAAAAACTGCAGGTGACACTCTCCTACCCCTGGGAGCCTTGGGTTGAATGTGCATCAGGGCTCTCATTATCCCTGTTAGGGGACTATAGATGCAAATTATAAACGTCATGTTTGGCATCATAATAGGCTTATTAATTTTAGTTCTTTAAGTTGGTTGCTAATTAGAGAAACTTTGGAGATGTTGTTTTCATTTTACTAAATGTGAAGTGCTATATAGGTATTTTTAACATAACGAAAAAGGTTGTTGTGATGATCACGAGTGTTTTAATCTTAGGTGTGGCCATTTATACAAGAAAAAAGATGGTACATGCAAACTTTTCACATTTTAGAGTAGATGATTAATATAGAAAGGTTGAAATAGTAAAAAATGTTTTATACTTGCATTTTAAAAAAAGATAGTGTTAGGAAAACATAAATTAGACATTAGGCTGTTAAAAGTTCAGATAGTTAAAGTTAATAGTTAAAAAAAATACATTGTGAAAAAATTGCATGCTTTGAAGATTTGATAGTAGAACAGGTGGTTAAGGTTAATAGTTTCATGCTTTGAAGATTTCTAGGGTAGACAGACTGTCATAAATTTGAAAAAAAACAGGCAATGGTTGGAACAATGATCAAAACCAGAGGTTAAAAATATACTGCCTGTCCTTGGGTGGGTTATTAACCAGAAACGGATTAAATGTGAGACTAAGATAACATATCCAGGTTTGAAAGCCAAACTGTATGCAACTTAAGGTATAAAAGAAACTTGGATAGAAAAATAAATTGGCATCTGTCCTGCACAACAGCAGTGTCAGTGTCCAAGTTTTCTCCTACGCCGATGCTGTTCCTCCTCCAGGAAACCCTGACCTGCTGGAGCTGGACTCCGGCATGTGGAGACATGGGTTGCCTGAAGGACCTTTTCCCCAAGATTCTGGCCCCTCCCTTCGCCACTCTCCCACCCCCAGGCAGAAGAAAAGGTCTGGAGAGGTGGAACCCTAGAGATGGTCTCTGGGCATCCATGGCGAACATGGATTCTTTCCCCCAACTTCTCACTGCCCCTGGCCCTCTTCCTGAGAGGCTCTGCTCTCTTTTGGGGGATCCTGGGAGTCTGGGGAAACACACACTACCCTCTAAAGTGGAGTACATGACCTGGGCATAGCCAACTGGTGCACTGAACGCCTAGAACAGCAGTTGGACCAGGAGGAGTCATGTGATCTGTGTTTTTCCAATGAGAAAGTGTCTTAGGACACTGGCCAGGAGTGATGGGCTCAAAACCCATTTCCCTACAGGACAAGAACTTGGATACCCACTTCTCCTAGTGCTTCTGGAAGTCATCTTTACAGCTATCCAGTGACCCTGAATGGTCTCAGTGTTTGAAGCCAAACTGTGGAGGGCACAGGGAGCCATGGAAAGAAACCTGAATGCTGGACCCCTCCACAGCCCAGGGCAGCTAGCCACTGTGCCCAGGCTCCAGAGCTGTGTTTCTACTGCTCCAGGCCAGGCTTCAGGGCTTGTCCTGTTTGAGAACACAGAAGTGTCTTGTTGCCCCTCTCCTGCCTGTTCCAAGGATTGGGGAGGGAGTTGCCCAGACGAGAGTGCTTCCTTGGCTGCTACCTACCCACATCTATCTTCATACAGGGCAACTGTGCCTTGCTAAGCATGCAGGGGGTGGGGGGAGGCAGAAGAAAAGTCTAAGGGGCTGGACTACAGGGTCTCTCGGGCCTGGTAGGTCAACCTGTACTGAGAGGGGTGGGGGCAAACAGCTGCAGTAGAATGAGGAAATGACCAGGGCATTCCCACCTTCACTGAGGAAGCCCAGAAAGGTGTGGGAGTGCCCTGCTGTGGGGGTCAAGGGACACCATTCCAGTCCTGGCTCTGCCATTAACTAACTGAGGCGTTGGACAAGTTCCTCCTCCACTACTGCCCAAGAGAGGCCTGGGGGGTAGGCCAAAGGCATCTTTGCAAGTTGAAATCTTGAGCGATGTTAATACAGGTTCTGTGAAGAAGGTTGAGTTTATGTTTGTTCGGAAAACACTGGATTTTTGCGTTTTTTGACAGGACTTGTCAGTACACTTAATATGGTAATGTACAGGTCCGTTTCAAGGTGGGAGACAGAATTGTAGCATTTCAACAATTTTTTCAACGATTTTTTGGTCACAGAACTCTTCAACAAATTTTTGGTCACAGAACTTTTCTCCAGGTATAGCTCTTAGGCATGAACACATTTTGGAAAGTGCCAGACAGGAATCTCACATGGCCAGTCTGCCTGTTTCATCACCAAGTGAAAAACAGTCATAGCTGGCAGCGACAGTCAATTCCCTTCACCCGCTCCTACAGATTTCATGTGCAGGCTGGGTTGACAGAGTCAGTTCCAGGGCAGCCCTGAAGGCCAGGCTCGTCTATTCAAGACTTCTGACCCCAGCAGCTGGCTTAGAGGTTGGCATGTGACCTCAGTTTGTACCAACAGGGTGAAGGCCAGATTTGCCTGACTGGGACAGAACCACAATAGTTGTTAACACGCATCAAAGGATCACGGGCAAGTCAGAGCAGGGAGGCAGGGAGAAAGCAGGGCCTGGAGGACTTTGTTGAGCTCCTGCACCACGCTTTGCCTGAAGGTCACTTGCCCTCCAGACTGCTCCGATATGTGACCCAGTCATTTTTCCTTTGTCATTTAAGCCAGTCTGAGGGTTTCCTGTCCTTATGATGGGAAGGAGACAGTGTACCACCTCGCCCATTCTGCACACAGGCCTCAAAGTCCTTCGTGGGAAGAAACTGTACTAGGCTTCCCCAGGTCGGGGTGGACACAGGCCACGGGGCAGGGACATGGTTCTGGCCCACCAGGGACCTCACAGGCTGTTTGGGGAGGGTTTGTGAAAAGGTGTGGCATTGAAACTTGTGGCAATAATTTGAGAATACTAAACATTAGAGTCATGTGTACATGAGAAGAGAGTTCCCTCTCACCTGACTTGTCCTACCCGCTGGCTAATGTTTGATGATGACAATGACGATAACAAGTGACACCATTTGTGTCAAGCCCATGCTCAGCACATTTCATGTATTAACGTATATCATCAGCTCCACTGCAGTTGCCGTGAGAGACATGGTGACAATCCTTGTTTACCTGTGAGTGTTACCAGGAGAAGGGGTGCTCCCCTCAGTGGGGGACAGGCCAACGACTGGGTTTCTGTGTTCACAGTTAGAAAGAATTCGCAGACAGGCACACAGAGAAGCAAGATAAGCAAGTACCTGTATTAAAGAACTGTCCACTCTCGAGAGAGGAGAGCGGGCAGAAACAACCTATAGACAGCTGCTGATTCTGCACCCAACTCTCACTGAGCTGTAACTTTTATTTTCAAGGGTTCTTAGGGGTGGGTTTGGGGATGGTCTTTTCCTAGAAACGGGTGGTCTTAGGGCTGGGTCGGTTACTCCTCCCTCATGTCGGACAGGGGAGTTTTAGGCCTTACAGGGTACCAGTACTGTCATGTTATCAGGTATATGACGGGAGTGGGAGGGTCTCCTAGGGTAATTTTATGTTAACAGTATTATAATCAAGGTAAAAGTCGGCCATGATTATCTTAGCTTGGCTAAGATGCACATGCTCTAGGTGGTCTCTCAGTTAGTTTCTTTCTGCCTTGGTGGTCGGCTGGCATCCTGAATATATGGACTCCAGTGCTACAGGTGTATCTGATAAGAGTCTAACAGTTAGGTGGGTGTGAAGTTTCCTATAGCCGGACTATAGACTTCAACGAGCTTGGAACTTTTCCACAGCTCTGAGCTTTCCTGGTCTAACCTGCCTACTCTACCACGAGGATGCTGAGACACAAGCTAGGAAGTAAGACTCAGCATTACACAGCCCACCCACGCGTGTGGTCAGGTCTAACCGCAGAGGGTAGGAGCCTGGAGATGGGTAAAACCCTTGGGCCCCTGCCCCCTTGGGGTCACCTTCTCTCTCATGTCCTGGTCATGATACATCTAACGCCTTCACAGCCCTGATGTCCAGAGGCTGCTTTCTTAAAATTATGGCTGGGAATGGCCACAAGCCCAGCCTCCTCCCTCACCCCAGCCCTGTTTCTGCTCTCACCCTTCTAACCAGGCGTCCACGTGGCCTTCGGGAATAAGGCCAATGGAACCCCAGACCGGCACCAAGGGCACGTGCCCCTCACTCCCTCACCGTTTCCAGGCAGCCTATGTCCGTTCTCAGGGGGCTCTGGAGGATGCTCTGCACTTGGCAGCAGGCTGGGATCTATCCTCAGGGGGCTGGCTCCTTCTCATGCGGTCATCACCACCTCCTAACTCTGATGTGGACCTCATTCGTGCTCAGCTTCACCCTGGCCTCAGCAGGGCTCTGGCCTCTGGGAGCCAGGCCTCTTCTTCGTTCATGATGGTCCCTCGGGTCTCCCAGTATTTGGAGCCGCTGACTTGGGCCCTGCTTTGACTAAGCTCTGCAGCCTGCCTCTCACAGTGGTTCTGCTGCCCTTCTCCCCACTTGACCAGAACGGAATGCCTCACCCCTGACATGAATGCGTCAGCCTTTGGCAGCTCCCATCCCCTGACTCATGCCTGCCATGCCACGGAGATTTGGCAGGAGTGGCAGGAGGATGAGAGGGCATGGCTCACCTGACCTATATTCCAACGGCCCCATTCCAGCGTGCCAGAATCAGAAGACAAATAGTTACGCTTCTCAGACTCCCCTGCAGCTAGTGTCCCAGACGTGATTTTTTGGGGGGGGAGGGGGTAGATGCTGAGTGATCCTCCCACCTCTACCTCCCAAAGCACTGGAATTATAAGCACGAGCCACCATGCCTGGCCCTGGGTGTGACGTAGAGTCACCACTTCAGATGCACCTGCATGAGACGTGAATCTGGAGCCAAGTCACGTGAAGACAACAGGTGTGAGGCACCTAGTTTCCAGGTATGGAGAACGGCAGAAGCTGTGTGGTCCTAGAGCCAACAACTTTCCAATTCAGCAGGTTCTCTGATACGGTTTTCTTATTGTGGGTGTCATTCCGGAGCCAACAGCTGTGGGATGCTTCTAGACTGCAGGTTCCTGATTGCAGGAGAGGAAGTAGCACTCTTGCAGCCCAGCTCTGCATCAGGGCTTCAGGAACTGCTCCTGGAAGCTCAACCTAGCGTCTGTTTCGCCAGCCCTTCTGACAGTTCTGTAGACTAATACCTGGTAACAAATCCCTTTCTGCTTAAACTAGCCACCGAGGAGTCTGCTCTGTCCGCTGATCTGCTCTGTCGTGGCTGCAGGTAGAGAGCCATCTGCCTGTGGGCTCTCTTGGCAGGAAGCAGGTGGGAACGGTGTCAAGGACTCAGCATGGTGCCCTTTGGGGAGTCCTAGACTTCACTGGCAGTAGCTGTGAGGAAGTCTCCGCAGCACAGAGGGTTGTGGGGGGAGGCATGAAACTGACTGGACTGTGGCAGCAGCACAGACCCGTAGGCTAGGAGAGCACAGAGGAGGGATGGGATTCTGCCAGGCAAGGCAGAAGGGGTTCTCAGCTGCAGGTGACAGAGTCCCATGATTCTTGTCTAACAAGAAGGGATTTATCCAGGGACACAGATCTCTCACAAAAACACGGGAAGACCCAAACATACAGACTAACTGAGCCTCCAAGCGCAGCTCCAATGTCACGCCCCAGAACTGGGCTACCGAGGGAGATACTGCTCCTGCCGCCACCGGAAGATGAAGGACCAGGAAGCTGCTGTCAAGCATCTGGTGCCGCAACGGGTTCTAGTAAAGCCCTCAAGCCCTTCCCCCTTCCCCTCACAGATCAGTTCCAAACCAAGGTCTCTCGTGTCAGCTTGGCAGAATCCCCTCGTGGCTGGAGCCCAGCAAAGTCTGGGAAGAGCAGTTTTACCTCTCCAGCCTCCCAGGAGAAAGGAGCCCGTGCACCTTGTCACCATGCCCCTTCCACTCTCTTCACTCCTTGTCTGTCCTGTGGGGGTGTTGCGTGAAGTGTCCCCCACTACATTGCCTAGGAGGTATGTCTGCTGCTTGAACCCTGAAAGCCCAGCAGGGATCCAAGGCCATGGTGGCCAGCCACAGAGCAGGGGTCCCTGAGAACCCAAGCATCCGGAGTATATCTGGAAACATACTAAGAAAAGCAGTCTTGTCACACAAGTAAAGAGCCAGAAAATTCACTTAAAAGCAGTTTAGAGACAAGTGGCAGGGCTCTCTGAAGCTGCCCTGCTGCCTTCAAGAATTCCCTGTAAGTCCTAATAAACTTACCTACTTGCCGCGCCGGATGTGTCTGAGTCATTCTTTGGTCTCTCAGTTTCTCCCCAGTTTGGGGGAAACTTTTTTCTATATAGTCCTGATTCTTTCTCACAACAGGGGGCTCATAGGTGGGGAACAGGACCAAGGGTTCATCAGCTCCTGGCCAACCCCCTCTCGGGGTGGCTTGAGCCGCAGTCCTACGTAAGGTGGTCATGGGATGAGGGCCACAATGACAGAGCCCAGCAGCCCAGCTTCCAGACTGCCACCCCCACAACCACCTTCAAATAGTTTAAATGGAAAAGGGGAGTGTACAGTAAGTCACCTACATATGAAACTTCAAGTTGCGAACTTTCAAAGACGCAAACGTGTTCACATGTGCAATCACGTAAGTTAGTTCACGTGTCTGGCATACACTGCCATGTGCACACATCCTCTACAAATGGTTGTGCTTTTGTGCACTTTATTGTATAGTACTGTATAGAGTACTGTATCTGTATTTCAAGTCCAGGATGTCCCGAAGCAAGCGTAAAAGCAGTGATGATGTAGCTGGTACAATACTATACAGCCAACTGTGCTAGTTGGGTACCAAGGCTAACTTTGTTGGACTTACAAACAAATTGAACTTACGAACAGGCTCTCAAAACAAAACTTGCTCATATGTAGGAGACTTACTGTATCATGGGATATGCAGCAAGTCAGAGTCCTGGAATGGCCTAGGGCCCAGGTTTTGCAGCTATACGATAAGGAACACCGTCCAAAATGACACTGTAGAGCTGGGTCACAGAGGCTCCTTTGTCACGGCTGCAGGCCCAGGCACTCCATCTCACCCACCATTGCTGAGGCTACATCATGAAAACCTCTGCCACCATGAACCTGGGGAGCCAGCATGCCCACGGCCACCCTCATCCCCGCTGCCCACTCAAGGGCCTGCCTCTCGGGCCACAACTTCCTCTTGGAGGGACATGGGTCCATGCCTCTGCCCTGGCTGTCGGGGAGCCCGGGAAAGCTGGTGTTGGGATTCTGCATGGGATACAGGGCTTATGGGGTGAGCAGGGGGCCCTCCAACTTCTTAGGGCCTGATAGCCAAAGAGAATGACCAGCATCACCTCCAAATCCCCAAAGCCTAGACCAGAGGGGGTTAAACAAGAAACTTGGCCGCTGGGGTCTTGCCCAGGCCCCTAACCATCTTGGGTACTCCCGGCCGAGGGTGCGTCCTTCATCTCCCAGCCCTCCTCTATCTGCTCCCTGGTGCCAGCATGCTGCCTGGCACCTCGTGGGTGTTGGCTAAATGTTTGTAAGTTGAGCTGAGCCGTCTGCGTAGATAATCTGCCTGGCTCCTGTCAATACGAGGGCGTTTGCCTGGCAGTGGGGCCCAGCCTGTTTTCCAGCCAGAAACACTGTGGAGAGTGAGAAGATCTTGCCTTAGCTAGCTTCCCGCCGTCACCATGACCTTAAAGACTGGAGATGGTTCTAGTGACCAGGGGAAGAGAACTGAGAGAAATAACTACATAATGCAAATAGCAGCTTACGCCTGTCACACAGGAGAGTGGCTAGGATCAGAATGCCTGGGCCCACATCCTGCTGCCTGCACCCTCCCAGCCATGAGCAAGGTGCTCAGCCACCTGTGCCTCAATCACCTCACCCATACAATGGGATAACAACAATAGCAAAATGGTGTATGCTGCTTATAGCAGTTAGTGCAAGAAAGGTCTTTGGAGCAAGGCCTGGCAGGGAGAGAGGCAGCTCTCCAGTGGCGCCTTCTAGGGCAGTTCTGAGTGCTCGGTCAGCACCTTGAAGCCTCACACCTGTCCGAGACCCATCTCTCCTTGAGGCTCAAGAGGAGAAGTCACTTGCCCGAGTGGCTGGGGTTTGAACTCAGGCCTGTCTGACTCCAGACTCTCACCCCAAAGCCCAAGAAAGAGAGGATGAGCTCAGGGGTGCCCACTCCCTGTACGCCTCGATGCCAGTGCACCTCCCCGACACCCAGCACTGCGGGGGCTGGGGGCTCTGAGAAAGGGTCCGCAGACCACAGGAGACCACCACAGCCCCCTTTGCACTACCCAGGCTGGTAAGCGATGAGGCAGAAGAGTTCCAGGGCCCTGCTGGAGCCAGTGGAGGGTGCTTAGCCCAGCCTGGGCACCCGGGATGGCTTCCTGGAGGAGATGACACTGGGCAGAGCTCTTGTTTAAATTCATGTTATGGTGGTGTAATTTATAAATGATAAAATGCCCCCGTTTTGAGTCAATGGTTTAATGAATCTTGACAAATAGACACACCTGTGTCTAATCACCACCCGAGAGAAGATACAGAACATTTCCATCACCCACAGAAAGTTCCCTCCAGGTTTTCTCCTACCCCTTTCCAGTCGGTATTCCCCACCTCCTACCGGGGGCAACCACTGTGGGCTGATGGCTAAAAGATGAATTGGAAAAAAATGAGTAGGCTTCCCCTCTCCCCTTCCACATCCTTTTGACCCCAGCGGGGGAAGAGATCCCCCAAACCAGCCAACAGTTTCAGATAGGCCCAGGACCCTCAGCCAGGGTGAGGGAAGCTTCCCTCCTGCGTCTGGTTTCTGGCTCCCACAGGGCCCCATGCCTCCTCTCTCCACCCTGGCTCTGGACACTGAGCTGCCAGCCTACCCAGGGCCCACCAGCCTGGTGCTCCAGGGGGACAGGGATGGTGCCCACAGGGCCTGGTAGGTGAGTGGTGAGTGCAAGTGAGTGGATCCCAATGTGGAGGAGCCCTGGGGGGCAGCCAGCCCCGGACTGGGGGAATGTTAGGCACTTCCACTGTACGCCTGCTTCTCGCCACTAAGCTCAACTGGGGCCCCCCTATCTACTGCTGACTCGCTGTGAGGCTTGGAGCCAGGCAACCTCCCCACTCTGAGCTCCTCTAGCTATATGAGGAGAAAGATCACTCAAGTCCCCGCCAGTCCCCACTAGTCACCCTCCTCAACCCTCTCCTCTGGAAGTCCTTCTAAGTGTCCAACCTGCAACCCTCCAGCTGGTTGCAAAATCCAAAAGCACCGTTTTGCTCCAGGCTGAGAACCCAGGCGGTGCAGCCAAGACCCCACCATCCCTGGGCCAACCGGGGACCTCGCCCAGAGAGGCATTTTGATGGGGGCAGGCACTGTTAATGGGCTGCTGTTGCTGCTCCGCTATGCTGGCGTGAGAGTTAATTACTCCAGAGGCCAGGGAGGGATGAATACTTCATAAAGCCAGAGCCATCTGTGAATTATTCATCCTCCATGTGTCAGGAGAGGGAGAGGGATGGGACAGCCCAGAGGACACGGGCGCCCAGATGAGGAGGTGGAGCACTGGGTGCAGCCTCTTCCTACCCACCCGGAAGAACTGGTTCCTCTCACTCCCTGGCCCACACCCCTGACCTGGGCCCCGGTGGGGCTTGGCCCAGCTCCTTGGGGGTCACTGGGTCCCTTCCTTGCCCTTGCTGGTCTTGGCAGTACTTTTGGGTTAGGTGGCATGCTCTGGAGGCGGATGTGGCACTGCAGTGTGGCATTTGTCTGTCACCTCCTCTCCCAGCCCTCCCTACACACAGGGCTACAGGGGTTGGGGGAGAAGCCCCAGGGATTTTCTAGCCCCCTTCCCCCATCCCAGCACTTGTTCGTGGTGGCTCCAGGGCTCCCTGAGGGTATTATCAGAGCAAAGGGGCGATTGGCCTTGTCCTGGAAGCAAGTGTCACCCTGCACCTGAGTCCCCTCCATTACTTCACAGAGCCCTCACAACTTTCCCGGGGGTGATTTGACTCTAGTCTCAGACGCTCCCATCAGCCATAGGTCCAACAGGTCCAATTTATCTACCTAAACAACAACCTCCTTCCTTAAAACCTTTTGATAGGAAGTAGGGCATGGCTAGACAAGCTGTACCCAGGTTGCCCGGACTGTACCTGCAAGGAGCCCTGTGCCACATGAGCCCTTCCTGTGGTTTTCTGGCCTGGTCTGAGGCTTGAGGGTGGGAGTTGTTCTCTTTGGGGCGAGAGTCACCTCCACCATCCTGGGATGCCCTGGGGTAGACCCTCCTCTCTGGGGATGGTCTCTCTGCCCTGCCTCAAGGTCCAGGCTCAGCCCAGAGAGCATGCAGAAGCCCGGCATCCCCAGTTTCTCCCTGACCCAGAGACCTCAGTCCTCCCCAGAGAGATGTGTCCTCTACTGCACATAGCCATGCCCCATGCCAGTCTGGACCTGGTTCCCCAGGACTGCATCAGATGGAAGGGAGGGATGGGTGTTAGGTTCGGAGGGAAACAGGACTCACTTACCCTCATCTACCCTTCCACCCACCTACCCCCTCCCTCTCTGTCCATCCACCCCAAGCCCACATCTGCATATCTCGCTTGCAACCTTCCGGAACTTGCCACCAGCTGCCGAGAAGGGCCAGACAAGGACTTTCCAGCCCACGCCAGATGCGACGCCCCCAGCCCACGCCAGATGTGATGCTTTGTCTCCCCGCTTCACTGCCACCCCCAACACCCACCCAGATACAGCACCCTTAAAAACCCGAGCCGCCCCACCTTGGGCGTGACTCCCCTGGCCCATCTTCCAGGACCACGGGACCTCACCCGGGAGTTTCTCCCCCAACAAATGCTTGGTTTATACCAGCCCCTTGTCCTGTGCCTCTTTCGGTATCTCCAAACATTACAATGGGGACCAGGAAGGAGAAGGGAGCACAGTTGTGCTAATCCAGGAAGGACTGCAGCCTCTCTGAGCCTGTCCACATCCTGTACAACTGGATAATATTCCCTGCCCTGCTGACCTTGAGACCTGCGTGCGGGTTAACTGTTATCAAGAATAGAGATGTGTCTTGAAGCCACAAAGTTTCCTGCAGATGCACAGTAGAAGGTTTACCTAATTCCTGGCCCTCAGAGTGACAGCACAGCTCTGCTCTATTGGGCTTCCCTGTATGATTTCATATTTGAATGCCATCAAGAAGGGCATCCGCCATCCAGTTTGCCCCAGGCCTCCCCACAGTCTACCTCCTAGTCTGGCCAGCCGTGCCGTACACCCACCTTGGAGCTTGGTGGTGTCAAAGTCCTCACTTGCAGCTAGAATCTTCTGGGTCCTGTGGGCACCTTGTGACGGAGACCACACAGCTGGAGCCCACAGCTGACAAGGGCCAGCCTGTCCAGTCTCAGCCAGCTGCCTCTGCCGCTTCCCTCCCCAGTGTTTCGGTGCCCCAGGGTAGGGAGGAGCCCACAGGTGCTGCCTCCAGCCCCGGTTTATGACAAATTGCTTCCCTGGGCTCTGAAGTGTATGCATGGTTTTCCTTTTTTCTGTTTAGAAATTTGCTGTGTCTCCCCAAGCCTGGTCCCCTCCCCAAATCCATACCCTGCCTGTGCTCCCCAGACCCTAAAGAATATTTAACCACCTGTTAAATGATTTATCCCATCGAGGCTCCAGAGCTCAGGGCATCTCACGGGCCTCCTCGAGAATTAACTAGAGCCATAAATCAAAGCGACGTTTGAGAAATTTCCAGCCGCCTCAGACAGCAGGCGGCGGCTCAGGCCCAGACAGGGGAAATGGCATTTAGATGGGGGGAAATGGCATTTAGGATGGAGAGGCAAGAGCTCTAGCTGAGAGCAGCCTCCAGACCGGCTTGGGAGGGGACAGTGGGCCAAGGGTGCCGTGCTTCTGGAGGGCACGTGTGAGGAGAGGGGGACACAGGCACGTCCTCTGAGCCTCTGGCGTGTCCATGCTGGCAGCATATGAACTCCTCACATGTGCAGAGCCCTCTGCAGCTGGCAAAGCGCCTTCCCACCTGTTGCTGCATCTGATTTCAGAACAGTCCAGGAAGGCTGGCACTGTGAATGCATGCAGTAGGCCTCATGGCAGGGTTCCAGGCATCTGCGGAAGCAGAGGCAGTCTCGACTTGTGTCAGCCCAAAAGTGAGGAAGTGTGATAGAACACAGGGACCAGAAGGTGACTTGGGCCAAAAGGGGGCCAGGTGAGACCATGTTCAGATTCCAGGTCATGGGGAGAGAAGGAGGTCGGGAGTGGCTGACATTGAGCACTAGATCTGTGCTAAACCTAGAGCCAAGTGGCAGGGGTAAATCCCTCAAATCCCACAAGAACCTAAGGAGGTGAGTAATTTTCTAAACCCCATTTTACAGATGAGCAAACTGAGGTTAATTGACCTGGCCAAGGTCACCTAGTGTGCAAGTGCCAGAGCCAGGAACTGAACATAGGTTCGTCTGACTTCAATTTCTGTGCTTTTCTTCTCTACTGCCAGCTCTGCTGAAGATAAGACCTAAATTGTGCTGTGCACTTGACAGTACACCAGGCACCCTGCTAAGGGCCTAAACTGCATTATCTCCAACAACCCCAGGAGGTCGGTTCTCCTATTCTTTCCATTTTGCAGATGGAGAGCTTGAGACTGAGGAGCAGTGCTGGGGCTTGCAGCCAGGCAGTCTGACCCCAGAGCCTCTCAGCATCGACCACACAGTGCCGTCTCCTGCGTCTGGAGCCCCAAGCCGTTGGCTCCACGTGGAAGGCTCAGCAGCAATGTTTTCTAGGCAAGTGTGAGGTGGTCGGACCATTAGGCCTGATCTTGGGAGATAATTCTACACAGAGAGGGGCTTAGACTGGATGCTCAAACACCAGATGAGGGCCAGAGGCAGGGTGCCGAGCGAGGCGCTGTGGAGTCCCCAGGAGTTCCATGGCCCTCCCAGGGTTGTTGGCAGCAGGCTTCAGCGGGCCCCAAGGACCCAGCCACGATGGACTCTAGGGCAGAGGATCAGGGCCGTGGCCTGGGCTTGTCTTCCTTCAGGCAAGTGACCTTAGGGGAATGTCGTGTACACCCCGTGGTTCTGGTGTGGTGAGGATCACCCCAAACCACCTCTCCCCATTCCTTGAGTACAAAGACTCTGGTGAGGGCCTCCCCGTGAGGCTGGAGGCAGGGTCCGGGGACAAGACGCTCCATCGTCAAGGAGGGTCATGCCCCTCGATACTCATCCCCTGTTCCCAGAACCCTTGACGCGTCCTGGAAATGCCAACACTGGGCACCCAGATTCTGTCTCCCACACAGCTTCACCCCAAAAGCTGAACAAAATCCCTTTTTAGTTCCTGAGCTCCAGTTTGTGATTTGGGAAATCCCAACTTTGGGAGGGGGGCTGAGAAAGACCTGCTGGAGCCAGCGTGGTGTCCCAGGGGTCCCTGTCCCATCACTCAAGTCATGGGGAGGGTTGAAAAAGTGTGAATGCTCCAGCACCAAGGGGGCCAGGAGCCCTGGGCCAAGATGGCTGCTTGACCCCAGCCTTGCTCCCACATCTCCCCTCACCCTTCTGAGCCCCCTAAGCCTAAGGTTCCTTTGGCCCCCACCAGGGATGGTCCGAGGCGAGTACCTCGGAGGTTGGGAGGCGCGGGACCCTTCCTGCAGCACGAGGTGGGGTTCCCTGCAGGTGCTGGGCCCTGGTTCAGGGAGCCTGCTGCTCGCTTCCCACCAGCACCCTGGCCGCCAGTCAGGCCCCCCTCCCCACCCCGGAGTGCAGGACCTGGGCTTCCCCATCCACCCTCTCCCGTGGTGTAAGTTTGGCCAAGTTCACAAGGACACTTGTGGCCCCTAGTGTCTGCTCAGGGCATGGGCCCGGCTCCCCTCATCCGCTAGGGAAAAGACGAGAGGCTCTCATGGGTTCCAAACATGGTGGCGGGCAGGTGTGTCCCTGACTCCTACGACCACCTAGCCCCAAACTTTCTACTCTACCAGCCTCTTCCCGCCCATCCTTCCCAGGCGGTGCCTCAGTTTCTCCAGTCAAATCTCAGCTGGTCTTGACTGGGAATGTCAGGGCCAAAAGGAGCCCAGAGACCCACTGTCAGCGTAGATGTGAAGACTGAGTGGCAGGAGTAAATGACACTGAGGCTGGCACAGGCACACCATAAGTGCTCAGCTGGCTGGTGGGGCCAGCGTCTGGTTTAGAGGCCCCATGGTGTCCCTGAAGCAATTGCTCACACGGGTCTCAGGGCTACCACCACCTCCGGCCACCTCCCCACCCACACACGGCAGTCCCGGCTGAGTCTTTATGAAGTGGGAAGGCTCACTCCTGCCCCAGAGCCCCAGAGAGTGGACTTAGGGATGGATACCTGGAGCACCAGCAAAGACAAAGGTCCTGAGATGGGGGACACAGGAGGGCTCGCAGCTGGGGTGGGGGCAAGTGTCCCTGGGAGTAGACTCTGAGAGCCACCACTCTGAATGATGATGTCAAAATCCCCCTCTACAGATGAAATAACTCAGGGGCTTCCAGACAAGGGAGAGGAAGGTCATTCTCACGTCACCCGTCATCCATCCCTGTCAGGAGGGAGCAGGTCTAATACCTTAGGCAGAAGGGAAAGGAGGGTGGAGAGGCATGGTGCCCCCAGAATGGGTCAGAAGGGAAGTCCTTGCCCCTCTTCATGGCTTCGGCTGGCCGAGCCCAGGTCATCAGCCCTCCAGAGTGGCTCTGAGGGGCTGACAGCCTGTGACATGGCTTGGCAGGGCTCCCAGTGAAGCACCCGGAGCTGGGAGGTGGAAGTGGGCACCCAGCCCACTTCTCCTTCCTCACCTTGGGGTTCCATGGCTGGAGGCTGCACCAGAAGAAGGGACAGAGTGGCTGCAGTAGTCCCACTGGGCACAGTGACAGAGTAGTGCCAGGCACTCTGAATCTGGACAGTGTAGTGGTCCCATTTGACAGCTCTAACCGTGGCAGAAGGGTCTCAGAGGTGCTGGCAGCAGAGAGGGGGTGGTGGTGGTTGGGGGTCCTCTCCACAGCCTCCTGAGAGACCAGAAGCAGCTCTGGGTCCTGCTCCCCAGCCCCAGGGCTCAGAAGGAGTCGGGGAGCGTCTTCAGTCAGAATCCATCAGCGAGGACAAATCTTTATGCTATTTGGGGAGCGATGGGGGGCAGGCCTCACATGGACAGCAGGAGAAGCCGAATGTCTGACACAAACAGAAACTTGACATATTTTCCGGCCAATAGCCATGTGTAGCTTGTGGCAATTTTGCCTCAGTGTCTTCCTTGGCTTGTCATAATTACGACAATACACAGGGGGCATTAGCTGCAAGCCTCGCCGAAACCTGCGAAGCGTGGAGGCTGCCACTGTGCTGGGGCAGCCGCGGGCATGAGGCAGGCCAAGACCACCTGCTCACACATGAGAGGCTGAGGCTGAGGCCGAGGCCGAGGCTGAGGCTGAGGCTGAGAATGGCAAAACACTCCCCTCAGGGTCCACTTTCCACCCCTCCTGCACCACCACAGTTCCAGTCTCAGCCTTCAACACAGTGACCCCCCCTAATGCAGACCCCAACCCAACACCAGCCCTGACCCCAGGCCTTAATCCAGCAGCATTCAGAACACAAATCCCAAACCTGACCAGAAGCTTTGTTCGGCCCTTGAACTTGACCAGAATCCTGATTCTACCCCAATTCCACGTTGGATTTCAGTCCTTAAACCAAACCTTGACCAATCTCCCCAGCCCACAGCAGTCGCAGCTCTGGCCCCAGGTTTGTAATTCCAGCACCTACCCTTCAGCAAACGCCCCCCAACCTGCCCAGGGAGGTGGGGGCGGAAAGTGAGGTTCAGAGAAGTTAGGTCACACAGCAAGAGAGTAGCAGAGCTGACCTCGGAGCTCAGGTCCATGAGGCTCTGGGGCTTCCTGGTGGGGGTGGGGCAGCTGGAGGCCTGGAAGGTGCCGAGGGAGATGGTGGGCATCCGAGACTGCGGACACTGACAATCCTCTCAGGCACTCCTGGAACAATACGTTGCCTCATGGGAGCCCCCGAGCATCTGGCGAGGCGGGGCAGCCCAGTGATTGTTCGTTTCTGTTTTACAGAGTTCCAAGGGGAAAGGCCAGTAGTAGAGCAGAGCAAGAGCCCAAGTCCCCTGACGGCCCACCCAGGGCTATCTCATGGCCTGCACTGCCCTCTTCCCACCTTGTAGGGTCTGGGCAGACAAGTCAGGTATGGAAGAAGAAACAAAGCGGGAAACTGCACAAGCTCAGGACAACAGATGGCAGGACACGGACCTCTAATCCGCCTTCCTGGAGAAGTGCCTCCGAATGGCCGAGGCCAACTTGTCTGCCTTTAACTGCAAGGCTTCACAGGCTCCAGAGAAGACAACTGGAGCCTCTGCTTTCCAGCGGTGAGTATTTATTACCTGGGTTAACCACCCAGCATTTCCTTTTCTCCACCTGTAAAATGGGACCATGCCGCTACCACATGGTGCTGCTGAGCATTAAGAGCGGACGGGGGAGCACGGCCCCATCAGTGGCTCATTGCCTGGCTCATTGTGGGCACTCCCTGACTTCAGTTCCCTCCTCTGTCCACGCCACCCTGTGTCTGGGAAGGGTCACCCCAGGCCGCTCTTCCCTCCCCTACCTGCCTCAACAGCCAGCAGACTCCTCGGACCCTCAGGACCCTCCACTCAGTTCTGGAGTTTGGACGGGGGTGTTTTTTTCATGCAAATAGTGGCGGGGTGTGACGATTGCCACCCTGAGTCCTCAGGAGTGACCTGGAAGGCCCCTGAAAGTATTTAGCTCCATCTACCTGTCCACCTCTGGAACATTCTGGGGGGCCACTCAGGTGTACTGGCAAAGCCCAGGGCCTGTGTGGAAATGCCTGGAGCTTGGAATAACCCTGAAGGCTGAAGCATGAGGAGTGGCCCTGGGACACGGGATGGCACGGGGGGGGCTGAGGAAGGGCCCCCTGGGGGAGGGGAAGGCGGGGAGAGATGCAGGCTGGGACAGGGCAGCATTCAGGGCCCGGGAGGAGGAGCAGGCACAGTCAGTGTCCCTGGGCGGGCAGAGAAGACAAACAGCCAGATGGTAGAGGGAAGGCACTGGCTGCAGCCTCCGTTGGGAAAATTAATTACGCCTTCAATTAGAGCAGACCTACCCCTGTCAGCTCCAGAGGGCGCCCAGGGCCCCAGTTGCCCTGCCCAAGCCAGGAGTTAATAACTCTCCCTCTAATGAACTCAAAAGAGAATCCACCAGAAGCACCCACTTGTCCGTCCACTTGCCTGCCAGGGCTCTGGGCAGGAGGGAGGGCAAGGGCACCTCTTGGATCCTTTTGTCCACCAGGATAGCGTGGCAGCCCCCTTGCCTCCGGGGACCAGAGTGTCCTTGGACTATTTCCAGAAAGAAAGGAACCAGAATCCCAGCACATCAGGGCAGGGAGGCCCTGAGTTTTATTTCAGTTTACTGTGCTGGACATTGCGTGTGGAGCTGGGGACAGGGATGAGTAAGACCCCAACCCTGCCCGCCAGGAACTCATATTCAGCTGGAAAGGGGCGAGGTCGGTGTGGGGAGAAAACAGACCGGAACTGACCATCACCAGAGCCATCTGTGGCCAGTACTGTCAACAACAGCAACACCCTCCAGGGAAGAGGGTCTCAGCTCGGGAGTGAGGGAGAGCTGCACAGAGGTAGCCATGAACCCAGAGGTCAGGGTCAGAGAGTCCCACTTCCTGTTTTGTGGGTAAACAAGCTAAGGCCCAGAGAGGGCTGGTGACTGGCTCAAGACCACACAGGTATTCAGGGTCCCGACCAGAATTAGAACCCCGTAAAGAGTGAGTCTCTCCATGTCGAACAAGGCAAACTGAGACTCAGAGAGTCACTTAATTGAAACTGTGAGTGGAGCCCTCCTGGCACCCACATCCTGCCCTGAGAAACACTGACCCTCCAAGGGCTATTCACAGGGTGAGCATTGTGCGAGGGTCCACACACTGTCTTTTCTACTGAGGGCGCTTCGGAGAGCAGTGACTCCCCCAGCCTCCCTCAGGTGCAAGGGCTCAGACGACTCCGCTCCCTTCCAGCTTGCCCCTTCTGCCTTCTGTCTCCTGCTCGGGACTCTTGGCCATTCTTCCAGGACCTCGGGCAGACTAGGTGGGCTATCAGGGATGGCCGAGCTCTGACTCTCCCAGAATTGGCTGGGGCCAGCTTTTAAAGCATGTTTCTGACACAACCTGCACCGGAATCACCTAGGGAACTTGTTAACATGCAGATTCTCGGGTCCCACCCATGCAGCAGAACCTCTAGGAGTGGGTCCCAGGAATCTGCATTTTCAAATAAACTCTGAGGTTTCTTTCATAAATGATATTAATGGATACATGAATGCAAGAAAATGTAGAGTGGCTCAATGCATTTTCACAAACTGCACATCTGCCTGCTGCCTACCCAGGTAAAGAAATAGAGCGTGAACAGGCCCTCACAAACCCCTTGTGCCCTTCCAGCTACCAGCCTCTCCAAACAGGCCGCCATTCTGACTCCTGACAGCTTGGACCTGTCTTGTCTGCTTTTGAACTTCACGTGTATGAAATTATACAGACACCTGTGTCTGGCTTCTCTTGCTTGACATTATTTGCAATTCATTCATACCATTACACGCAGTTTTGGTTTGTTTATTCTCACTGCTGAGTGGCATTCCAGCCTATGCTTTCCCCCCAATTTGCATGCATTCTGCTGTGGCTTGGCTTGGGCTGCTTCCAGCGTCAGGATATCGGGAAGGAAACTATGATACACATTTCCGTGGACACTGTGCACATCATGGCGGATACCTGTCTGTGAGTAGAATGGCTGCATCACAGGGTGTGCTTGTGCTCAGGTTTCAGATACCACTGGGTGCTCTTCCAGAGTGGCTGTCCTGTTTGGCCTCCCTTCTGCGTGTCATGAGCCCCAGCTGGTTCATGTCTCCATCAGCATGGGGCATGCCTCTACTCACAGCCACCTGGGCGGGTGTGGGGTGATACCTTCTCATGCCTCTCCTTGCATCTCCCTGATGACTGATGCTGTTGGCACATTTTCTTCTGTTTATTGGCCATCTCTTTTGTGAGGTGCCTCTTCACATCTTTTGCCAGTTTTTTAATAGGATTGTTTGTCTTTTTCTTATTGATTTAGAGGAGCTCTTTACATATTCTGGACCTCAATCCTTTGTTTTGGATATACGTATTGCAAATCTCTTCTTCAGCTTGGTGTCTTGACTTTTTACTCATCATGATGTATTTTAATAAATAGAAATGTTTAACTTTAATATAGTCCAAATCACCTATTTTTTCCCTTTTCAGGTATCATGTTTAATGTCCTGTGTCCAAGTGATTTTGTGCCCATGAAAGTTTGAGGGGTGAGAGGGGACCTCTTCCAGGTGGACAACAGTCTTGTTGTCCTCCACGCCCACTTTCTTCTCAGCCAGAGATGTGGAATTTCCTTAGTCACGTGAGCTACGCTGACTGAGCCCTTGTGCTGCTCTGGGGCACCTTACGTGTTTTAGTGGACGTCCCTGGGGGCACCTGCTTAGCCTGAGTCCCCACTGCACCATCTTTGGTGAACACTCTCCAGGAACAGATGGGCCGCAGTGTGGTGGCCCTACTGGTACATGACACTGCATGCTGGCCACAATTGATTGGACAGGAGTGGACGCTTCCCAAACTGAGCCCATCAGGAACTCTCTCCTGGGCACCTGGAGTTTACCCTGAGGTGTACTAGACTCACTTCAGATAGCAGCAAGGAAGAGAGGGTGCAAACTCCGGAGATGAGGCCACCTGAGTCGGGAGAGGGCATATCTGGTCCCACATCCCTGGAAGCCTCTACAGAGAAAGGCACACAGAGGAAGCAGATGTGGAGTGTGGACCCTGCCTAGGCTACACCTCGCCTCCTGGTTCTTGGTCCTCTTGATGCACTCCTGCTCTGGGGGCCCCCAAAGACACCCAGCATCTTTCCAGTACATTCTTCTTTTTGTTTCATGTTAACCCAGTTCTTACAACCAAGAGTCTTATCAAAGATATTGTCATCTTGACTCTTCAGAGTGATGGATTCTTCCCTTTCTAGAGATGAAGAAACTGATACTTGGACTCGGGGAACAATTCCCTAAGAAGGAAAAAAAAAAGTGGCTCACCCTGTAATCCCAGCACTTTGGGAGGCCAAGAAAAGAGGGTCTCTTGAGCCCAGGAGTTCAAGACCAACCCAGGCAACATGGCGAGACCTCGTCTCTACAATAAATCAAAAAATTAGCCAGGCGTGGCGGCACACACCTGTAGTTCCAGCTACTTGGAAGACTGAAGCGGAAGGATCACCTGAGTCCAGCAGATCAAGGATTTAGAGGTGTGAGCGTGCCATCGCACTCCAGCCTGAGTCACCGAGTGGGACTTCGATTCAAAAAAAAAAAAAGGTATTTAGTTCCTTGAGCCATCTTTGGAGACACTGGATCAAACACATATGAAACAGGACTTTGTTTACTACAGGCATTTTCAGAGTCTTTGTAGAATAGTCAGATGCAGTATCTTTCTAATTTATTTGACCGCAGAACTCCCCTTTGTAAGAAGCCTTGTGTGAGATTGTTTTCTGGAAAATGTCGCAAGTAAACAAATTTCTCCTCCCTATACTGGAAATGTCCATCTCACTGGGTACATGACCCCTCATTAGATATTCTGAGGAAAGTGATCTATTTTATTTATTTATTTTTTAGAGACAGTTTCTCTCTGTCACCCAGGTTGAAATGCAGTGGTGTAATCATAGCTTATGGCAGCGGCAGCCTTGAACTCCTGGGCTCATGCACTCCTCCCACCTCAGCCTCCTAAGTAGGCAGGACTACAGGTGCACACCACCACACTTGGCTGACTTTTTTTTTTCTGTAGAGACAAGGTCTTGCTATGTTGTCCATGCTGGTCTCAAACTCCTGGCCTCAAGTGATTCTCCCACCTCAGCCTCCCAAATCGATGTGATTACAGGTGTGAGCCACTACGCCCGGCCCAGAATCTATTTTATAAGTCTCTTTTCTGAGGTTTTTCTAACCTGAAGAAACTGCCCTGGGCCTGTACCCAGCTAGATGAATCAACAGTAGCTAAGTTTCAGGATTCTCCAGGCTGTGAATGGACCTCATCATGCCTGGGACTCCAGGCTCCACAGGCCCCTCTCACCCCAGAAGCCTGGCCCTCAGCCAGCCTGCCCCTTCCCAGCGGGTCTGAGGCCAGGTAGGGGCAAAAGCAGAGGAGGAAACCTGGGAAGAAAAAATGAGGAGAAAAGGGAAAAAACTGAAGAAAGGGGGAGAAAACCAGAGAAGAGGCAAACGGAACAGAGGAGGCTCAGTGAACAGGGCTCAGTGAAGGGACAATTGTTAAAGGTGTGCCTGGGATGCTGGCTGGTGGTGCCTGGGACAGGAGGCCTGAGGGGGCATAGGAGGGAGTGAACCCCAGAGGGCAGGCAGGAGGAGGCTACGGGCTCTGTCAGTCCAGAAGGCCCTGATCTGGATCCAGATTCGGGGAATCGGCACCCATCGTGTCCTCCTACCTGCTGAACTGCTGGTGCCTGCCACTGGCTAAAGCCCATCAGAGGCCCTGGGCAGGGAGCAGCCCCCGCAGCTCTGCGCAGGGCAGAGTGAGGACAGCAGGAGCTGGCTGAGGGGCAGAGATCGCCCAGAGAGGGAGATGTGGGGGAGAGCCGAGGAGGTGGAAGAGGAGGGAGGGAAGATGGAAACACAGGCCGTCCAAAGGGAGGGCCTTGAAAGCAGCAGAAGAGGGGAGAGTTCTGTCTTAGCGCTGGGAGCGGCTTTCCTTCACCTCCCCTAGACACATGGGGTTGTTGCTGCTGCCCAAACCCCCATATCTCTGAGTATCAGAATAACCCACCCTGGGAAGCCGACATGCGAGTGTGGCCCCCACAGAGGGAGCGGCCTCTCCCGGCTCCTGCTGGCTCCTGCAGTCGAGTGGGTGGATGGAGCTCCTCTGAGATTGGCTAAACAGACCCGCCTCGGGATGCGGATGTTCAGCCCTTCCTGCACGTGAGAGCTGGGAGTGCCTGGAAGGCTGGGCGCATAAATCAATGCCAGGCGAGGGAGTCCTTGTTGAAATTCACCAGAAAAGCACATTGCTGAGGACCTAGAGTGGGTTCCTCTCCACGGACAACAGTTGCCCCTGGTGTGGCTTTTGTCTAAAAGCAGATGTACCCACATCAGAGGGATCGGAAGCGGGTCCACCTTATCTAGGGGGTCTTACCATGGGACGTTCTGGCCTGGTCAGGGTGGGACATGGGCCGCCTCTGCCTCCCAGACCCCCAGGGCTCAGGGAAGCCTGTCAGCACCCACATTCTCTCTCCGCTGCACCCCGCAAGTCCTGGTAACCCCAAGGAAGGAGCAGGTGTGTGCCTCTACCCATTCTGCAGAGAGGCGAACTGAGGGACGGGCACTCTGACGACACAGCGTTGCCACTCGCCTGGCCCTGCCTTCCGCCGTCAAGGCCTGACCCCCTCATCACCAGTGGCCTCCCAGGGCCTGGCCGGGTGGGGTGGCTGGAGAATCACCTTCCCAGTTCCCCCAAGCAGCAATAGCACCTGCTTCTCCAGCGAGACAAACCCAGCAACACCGTGACCAGTCTAGGGACAACTGATGTCTGCGGCTGGAAAAATCCCTCGCAAAGGGAGGCAGCTGCTGTAAATCAAAGCCTGCCCTCCCTGCCTCTACCTCATCATTAGCAGAGAGCGGGTTTGGGGGGGGGGGGGGAACAGCGCGGGAGCAGGGCTGCAGAAGTCTTTGCATCCCTAGGGTAATGCTGGATGCCTCAGAGGCACCTGGTGGAGGTGAGGGGCGCAGCTGGGAGTGCCTGGCTGCCCTCAGATTCCAGGGTGTGGTGGGGGAAAGAAGAGGGGCTACAGGACCAAACCATGTGCCAGGGAAGGCTTCCTGGAGGTGGAAGCATCTGCGCATTAGTGACACCTAGGCCGTACTTGGTTAGACTGACTCCCTGCTTCAAGGGTCTTCATCCAGCTGGGTGTGGTGGCTCAAGCCTGTAATCCCAGCACTTTGGGAGGCCGAGGTGAGAGAATTGCCAGAGACCAGGGGTTTGAGACCAGCCAGGGCAACTTGGTGAGACCTCATCTCTACAATAAACAAAATAAAGTAAAAAAAAAAAAAAAGTCTTCACCCACAGGGTACTTATTAGAAAGGCAAGACACCACAAGAAGTCTTGAATCCAGAGACCCATCATGAAGTGCCCATTAATAGGGTATATGAATGAGGCAATTGGGGAAGGCTTCTTGGAGGAGGTGCAAAGGAAGCAAAGGAGGCTTTAAAGGAAGGAAATCGAGAGACTACAGACCTAGCAGACCCCTTAACTCCATGCTCTCGTTGCTCCCAGGATCTTTCCTCCTCAGTTGTCACAGATTGAAGTTGTGCAATTCTCTAATTGCTCCGTTAGGGTCACTAGACTGTGGGCACCAGGGTTTTGCTCACCATCATGACATAGTGAATGTTCAATCAGTGTTTTCAGAGTGAATGAATGAATGACTAGTCCTGACTTTCTTGGACAGGAGGAGAAGTGAGTCAGTTCCATGGAGGGGGTGGGAGGCAGTGGGAGGCCCTGGAGACTTCAAAGCATAAGCCGAGGTCTGGGGTTATGGGACCATGAGCCCAGGGCTTGTTGTTCTTGTTTCCAGGGGGAGGGAGGTCGTCTAGTCAGGGAGCTGGGAAGGGAGTGTGAAACCAGGACTGGATGGAGTGTGTCATCCAGAACTGGGGCGACCAGAGCTTGAGGAAGGAAAAAAGGGCCTGGGATGGAGCCAAGCCTCACACAATCTGCACCCCAGCCCGGGGTCCTCCAGCAGCCTCTGGGCCCCTGCCTCCTGTCTCCCCTTCAGCCTCCTCCGTCTGATTGTGCAGAGTGATTTGTTGCCCTGACAAGTTGAATTGTGGGTAAAGCGCTGTCCAAATGGGGAGCAAATTGGAACTGCAGCTGCAGCCGGCGGGCCATCCATCATGGGAGAGAGGCTCCGTCAGCACTCGCTGCCCCAGTCCTGCCTGACCCCTCACTGCGCCTGCCCAGGGTGAAGTGGTCTCCTCCTCTCTCCACCAAGGGTCTGAGGGGGCCGTGGGTGGAGGCCTGGGGCTGGGGGCCTAGTTGGAAAGGGACAGGGAAGAGGAGGACTGAGACCACAACTCCTTGCGTTTGTAGGGTTCAGTCTGGGCTTTTCTATAGCATTTTTCTGCTGATGAATTTCACTTAAGCCTCCCAAGAAGTGTACTATTTACAAATTGGGAAACAAGGAATAGTGCAGTGGGGCAACAGGCCCAACCTTGCAGAGACTGGAGCATGAAATTTGCTGCTGAAATACCTGGAATTCTTAACAAGGCAGTGGTTTCCTGCAACGTGGAAGAATTCAAAAGCAAATAAACATTCCATCTGGCACGACTCCTAGTTTCTGGAGGTGACACCTTAGCAGCTCCATTATGGAACAAGGAGGAGAAAGAGGCACAGAAAACACCTATAACCTTCAGGCCCTGCCTTGAGAGACTCACCATCTGTGCAAGGAGCTGTGCTCCCCACTGGCAGCCCCTCCTGGGCCTCTGACACCCATCCCTCAACCCATGTGGCCTAGCTCCTGACCACGGTTGATGAGGCCAGAGGTGGGTGAGCCGCCTCCTCACAGCCTGATCACTGACTTCTGACGGGGTGTCTGGCTGGGAAAGATGAGTTGAGCCATCAGACTCAAGGAATTTGGCACCGAGACCTGAGCAACCCCATCACGCAGCGACAGAGTCACACGGGGCCTCAGCCCTCATCTTTCCGAAGCCCACGCTATCTAGGTCCTGCCTACTTTCCCTCAGCCTCTCCCCCAACTCCTGATCCCGACACTCGGTGTGTAGAGGGGAGGGAGGTGGAGGAAAGGTGGGATGCTCCCTCTATCACCCCACCTGCTCCCAAGCTACTGAACTGTTTGTGCACATGAGTCATTTCCACTTCCCTTTGAGGCCTGGGCTTTTGAAACTCAAAACTGAGACACCAACTGCTGGCTCCCTTTATGCTGAGTCATGCTTCCCTGAGACAACAGCTGAGCTGTCCTGCTGAATGAAAGAGGCCAAGGTTGGTGAGGGAGAACCACGGGATGGGAATTAATGTTCCTGCATTATCCTGCTTCACAAGGTGATGAGTGCCCAAGACCCCAAATACGGAAGCGTCAGGAAGGGAGAAAGCCTCACTCTGCCTTCCCCCAGGTTTGTGTGTGTGTGTGTGTGTGTGTGTGTGTGTGTGTCCTCATGTCACTTTTGCGTGGCCCTTTCTGGCTGTCTGGCCCTGGGCCCCTCATGACCTGTTTGCTTAGTGCCTAAAGTCCAGACTATTCGCACAAAGTATATTTGTGTCTGTTTCAATCAGCGTTCAGTGCAGCAAACGGAAGTCATGTGGGGATTTTAAGCAGACAGGAAATTGACACGGGGAATTAGGTGCTTACAAAGCCTTCAGAGGTGCTGCAGGAGTTGGTACCAGGCTGGTGTCCAAGAGTGAGTCTGCAATAGCCAAACAGGCCACATCAGGGAGCGGCAAGTCTGGAGCCACAGCTGGACATACCCCTGGAGCTGCTGCCACCACTGCACCTACATCTGGACCCCACAGAGCTAGTGACTGGACATTGGAAAACTCTGGAGGAAAACACACGTGCCTGTGACTCTTCCTGCTGTCGGCAAATATCCAAAGGATAAGGAGGCTGGCTTCATTCCACTTCTGCCCTCCAAATCTCATGGGGGTGCATCTATCCAGCAGAACCTAGCTCAGGGATGAAAACCCTAGGTGCACAGGGGTTTGGGAAACACCATTTTTAGCTTTGTAGCCTCTGCAGTGCCAGAAGGAATGGAGCGGATGCTGACTTTGAGCACTATCTCGGAGTCCAATTCCAGATGGCCTATCCCACAGGCTGGCTTAGCCCATCTTGTACAGCCGTGTGAGGCCTGGCCAGGGTGGGAGGGAGACCAAAAAGTCAGGTGCGCCTCCATGGGTGTCTGGGAAAGAGGAGAAGGGATCCTAGGGGCAGGGAGATGAAGCCCAGCAATCCCCATGTTCTCACCAAGCCTTGAAAACAGGAGCAGCATGAGGTGCAGGTCACATGGGAAGTCAGACAGAGGCAGATGGACCTCACCAACACCCAAGCCCCCTCCAGCCCTGGGCCATCAGTTGTCTCTGGTGAGCTCTCTGGGAAGCCCGAAGTCTTTGTCTCTCCCTGAGCTACATTTGTTGGGGATCTCAGCATCTTATATTTAAAAACCAGGGTACCCAGAGTGTCTCTCTCTTCAAAATATAGCCATGACCCAAACGCTATGGCTGTGGGTGCCCTGGGGGGATCTTTGCTGGGGTGAGGCTCCTGCATTGTTGCTCAGATGCCCCCAGCTGGGGCAGATGTCGGCAGGTCGCTGCCCAGACGGGGCCAAGAGGATGAAGGATGCTGGAGCCAGGAGTTTTACCATCCCCAAAGCCTTTGCTGGGGAACTGCTCTCTCCCTGTGCATGTTGAATGTCCAGGCGTGGGGGCGGCAGGAGGGAGTGAGCACTCCAGGCCCAACGCTGGGCCAGGAACAGCCACCGGCCTAGGAACATAACCTGCAGAGACCTGGGGAAGGGCCTGCTGCCTTCTGTCTGGCAAAAGACAAGGCACCCTCTCTTGGCCTCCTCTCTCGGCCTCCTCCTTCAGAGAAGTGCTCAGCTCATGATGGGCTTGGAGTCAACCTGGCCAGGACCTCACGGATGAGGGACTTGGAAGCTAATGAAGGACTTGTCTATCCCCTCCACTCAGGATGCCCCAAGAGGAAGGACCCCTCCTTTCTCCATCCCCAAACTATGTCCTCCTCCCACCTTCCCTGTCTGTGCCACTGCCCTCTTCCCAGCTTGCCTCTGAGGCCTGCCGCTCCACTCCCTGAGGTGTCGCTGCAATGTGGTCCTTCCCTGTCACTCCTGCCTTCAGGCCCTCCCACAGGCTTCCCCCCCCGCCTTCACCACAAACTGCCTAGTCCAGTCCTCCCTGGGCTCCCTCTTTCCTGTCCCCACACTGTCCCCTGATCAATACCCCTGGACACCCCCATCACCCATGCTGTGCTAAGTTGAGCCGCAGTGCCCCAGCCTGGTCTCTGAGGCCTTCTACTGTGCATCCCAGTGAAACATTCCAGGCGATCTCCACATGCTTGCCAAGCTACAGCAGTGATCGCTTCTGGAACAGTGGACACATGCTGGCCAGCAAGAGCCCTCCCCTGCGCCCTGACCCTGACCTGGTCCTCTGAGAATCAGAGCTGTAAGGATGGTATGGTAGGCTGAAGAAAATACTTTCCTCTGGAGATACTCTCTGGTCGTGAGTGTTAACAAGTGAATATATTACCTCACACGTCAAGAGAGAATGCTGCCTTCTGTGGCAAAAGATGTGATTGAGTGAAGGATCTTGGAAGGAGAAACTTATCCTGGATAAGTTGGGTGGGCCCTGAATGTCATCACAAGTATCCTTATGAGAGAGATTAGCCACACACAGAGGAGAGACTAACCACACAATGTGAATGGGCGACCGGGGCCATCTCGTGCCACGTGGAGGAGGCTTGCCTAGCCTAAAGCAGATCTGAAGGGAAGCAAGCCAGGGTGGAGGGCATGGAGGCTGGGGAGAGCCCTCAAGACACCAGGTCACTGTGGAGGCCACCTTCCCTCCCCGGCCTTTCCAGCAACAGAAGCCAGTGCTTTTCCCTTATGACTTCTATGCCAGTTTGAACTGGTTTCCTATAACTTGTGGCTCAAGGAGTTCTAACATGCTCACCCAATAATTTTCATGAGTCTTAAAAAATAGTTCAAACCTTTGACCCAGTGAGTTCAGATTTCTGCCCTAAGAAAATAATCTTTATAAGGACAATCAGGCAGCGTGAGAAAATAGAAACCTTTATAGGCAACCACAGGACCTGTGTTTATAAATTATGAGAGGTAGCATGTAACTATTAAGAACTATGTTTTTATGCTCATTATAAAATAAGTGAAAAAGGGACAGTAAAAAAATACATATACACACACATAAACATACATTTATATATTTATATATATATATATACCAGAATGATCTCCATTTAAAAAAAAAACTTTTTTTCAGGTCTTTTTTAAAGAAACAAGGCTTTCCACATACAGCTGAAATCCTTTGTATGCCTCTCCTCAATTCCTTTCACAGCCTCTTTCCCTCTCCAAAAATAATCACTCTAAATTGGGGTCATTCTTGTACATGATTTTACATATTTGTTACCTATGTAGGTATTCATAGTAGCGCATAATACTTGCATGTTTCTCCATTTTAATACATAGTATGAGGTTTCTGCAACCTGCCTTTTCTTAACCAATCATATGTCTGTGTGTTTATTTTATTTTTAAAAAATTTTTTGCAGAGATGAGGTCTTGCCATGTTGCCCAGGTTAGCCTCAAACTACCGGGCTCAAGCAATCCTTTCACCTCAGCCTCCCAAAGTGCTGGGATTGCAGGTGTGAGCCACCATGCCCAGTCACATCTGTGTATTTAATTCATCTTGATAAAATGAGACTCTAGTTCATTAATTTTAGCCGTCAGGCACGGTGGCTCATGCCTGTAATCCCAGCACTTTGGGAGGTGAAGGTGAGAGGACTGCCTAAGTCCAGGGGTTCGAGACTAGCCAGAGCAACTTAGTGACCTCGTCTCTACAATAAATTTTTTAAAAAAATTAGCCCTGCGTGGTGGCGCGTGCATATGGTTCAGCTACTTGGGAGGCTGAGGTGGAAGGAACACCTGAGCCCAGCAGGTTGAAGCTGTGATGGCCGTGAGCATGCCACTATACTCCAGCCTGGGTGACAGAGTGAGACTCCTACTGAAAAAAAAACAAAAACAAAGAATTACACTTCTGAGTATCCCACACTTTATCCTTTCTCTGGTTAATAAGGCTGAGATTATTAACAATACTTTTTACTTTCACATACTGCAACTCTTATGCTTCCCTGTGTACACACATGAGATTGTCTCCAGGGATTTGCACCCCAAAGTGCAGTGACCAGGACTCAGGGCATGCATGTCTTCTTAAAAGGTGCCTGAATCCTGCTGCTAAGTAGGGGAACCAAGTGTGAGTAGAGAACTTCTGTATTCCACATCCTCCACGGGGAAACATTTTTATTTTTGCCAATCTAATGTGTAGGAAATTGTATCTCAGCGTGCGGTTTTGATGTACATCTCCCTTTTTGCAGTGCTATCCATCATCTTTCCATATATTTATGTCCCCTTCAGTTTCCTCTTCCATCAAATGCCTTTGACTATTCTTCTACTGAGGTGTTTACCTTTTGAATGGGAAATACATTCACATGAACTGCACTCAAATGGCAACAGAGTTTTCATGATTTTTATTTCTTTTTAGTAGTAGGACATTTCATTTGGGGTGGTAGCTTTGTCTGCCTTCCCTTTCTGGAAAACAACCTCTCAATTCCCCCGCCCCCACCTTTCTACCTACTCTGGCCATGTGGTCTGGATAAGAACTGCCAAACTCTCACCTGCCTCAGAAGCCACAGTGATTGGCCCAGGGTTAGACATGTGCCCCAGCCAGGCCAATCGGAGCCCTTCCCGGGCCTTATTCATTCATTCGTTTATTTGTTTGTTTGTTTTTGTAGAGACAGGGTCTCACTATGTTGCTCAGCCAGTCTCAACTCGTGGCCTCAAGAGATTCTCCCATCCCAACTTCCCAATCTGGGCTTTTCAAAATGGGAGCTGGAAGAGAGCAGTCCTTTTCTTCTCATCATGAAGATGTGAGGACATGAAACCTTGCAGATACAAGCAGACTGACACTAAAGAACAGAAATACTGAGGAAAAAAAGAACGGCGTAAAAATGGAAAGGACCAGTAGATAACCAGACCCACCAGACACGTCTAAATCCACCACAGCCCTGACCTCTGCTGTACTGCACAGATTTGAGGATTGAGGCCAGACCAGAAACCTGCTCCTACCACCAAGGGTCGCCAGCCTTCTGCAGGGCACCCGCCAGGCTCTGACCTGCCCAGGCCAGGGGAGACTCTGGATCTGACCCTTTAGCTCCAGGGCTGCAGAGAAGCCTGTTCCTGATACTGGAGCAGCAACACTGACAAATTCCCGGCAGGACTTCTGCACAGGGTCCGTGCCTGCTGGCCGGGGGAAGACACTGACCAAGGACATTCCTTGCTGTCCCCCGTGTCCCCTCCTGCCCCCGAACATCTTGAACCGCCCCTCCTCACTGAGTCTGGAGGCTTAAAATGAGAAGTATGTTCCAAAAGATATGGCTTGTGGGAAAACTTCAGCCAAATCAATTAATGATAAAACCCTTGAGCAAACACAGCTACTTTTATCATTTTAGAATGTTGTGATTGGAGCAGCAAATGAAATTAAATTAAAAACGCAGAGACTTCAGGTCAGAACCCCAGCTGCTCATGTTGGTTTTTAATCTCCTGTTAAACGATATATCTTCTGATGGCTTTTGTCAGCTTATTCAATGTAATAACCCAGGGCGTTTGGCCCGCTGACCCTCCTCATTCTCTCCATGTGGGGAAAGGGGAGTTGCCACTGGCAGACAGGTCAACTGACAAGCTTAAAGTGGGGAAGGCAGATGGGCCACAAACACAGGGAATGGTGACGAGCCACAGAGGATCCTGGAGATGAAATATCACTAGAGCTATATGGGCAAAGAAAGGGCAGGGCATGAGGCGTCCCAGGGCCACCTGTTTAATCCCTCCCATTGTGGAAGAGTCACCTGGAGTTCGGAAAGCAAAAGTTGTCTCAAGTCACATTCAGAACCAAAATTGGAAATCCGGTCTCCTGACTCCCCACCACAGTGTCCAGGACAGGGACAGAGCTTGGTGCTGGGAGTTGGCTCAGTCCTCCACCTTCCTTCAGGTCATTAGCAGTGATGTTTAGTGAGCTAAGTCTGAGAGACAGAGTCAGGAAGAGTCCCAGTCCCCATCTTTGAGGAGATCCTGTCCTGATGGGAGAGGCAGATTCCCATGCCTGGGGCCTCCTGGTGTGATGGTAGAGACACACCTGTGCCCTCAGGAAGCTCCCAGGGCGGTGAAGACACAGGCAAACAAGAAAGGGTGGCTTGGAATTTGTGTCAGCTTCACCACGGAAGACTTCCTGGAAGAGCCTGAGAAGGAGGGCGAAGGAGGTGGTCTCAAGATAGCTTAGGCAGAGGAGAGAGGCCAGAGCCGGTGTGGGAGAAGATGCTGGGAGAAATTTCTCACTGAGTCACCTGTATTCATACACAGGGACACATAAACATCTAGGTCTGTGTGCACACACTCACACCTGTACGCACAGACTCAATCAAGTGCACCAAGAGCACACACTGTCATAAGCACACACAAATGCCAGGCATAAGCACACACGAATGTTCTCCTACCTCCGTGCATGCTTACACATATATACACACATGCACATATACCTATACATGTGATCACGTACAGACTGCACATAGGCCAGGTCCTAGCTGTGTGTGTAGCTCAAATACACTCTGTCTGCTAACCACACAGGTAGGGAGGCCTGCACTGCCCCAGCCATGCCTGGGGACCCCACCAGCTACATCACCTGTGAAAGTCCCCTTGCCTGGGCTCCATCTGCATCTCCTGGCCCTGTCCCTGCTTCCTGATGTGTCTTCTGGTTCTGTGGGAGGGCAAGGAGCTGGGGCTGGCCAGGAGGACACCCTCGAAGGGCTTCCTGGAGCCGTCTTCTATTCAGAGGCCCTGCAGGCTGAGGAGTAGTCTCCGGGGCTAGTCTGGGTCGCTCCCAGCCTCAGAGCAGGGCTCTCCACAGTCCCACTTGCCACCTTCCTCTTTTCCACTCAAACTCTCTGAGAGGTCAGGTTCTTGCAAAGCAGATTCAGAGGGAGATTCGTGGGCAGGTTTCCCTGGAAGAGCTCCTGGAACAACACCCATTGCCACGAAGGAGGCAAGACTGGGAAGAGGGAGAAGTCAGGCAGTGATGCAGTCACAGCAAAGACCTCAGCCACCCTGCCCTGGGGGAAGTGGGGGTGGGTAGGCCTAGCAGGCTGTCCCATGTGGGGGGCTGGGGGACCGTACTTTACAGCAAAGGCCTCAGCCACCCTGCAAGAGCGGGGAGCAGGGAGGAGACCTTGCAGGTTGTCCCACATGGGGCCAGGGGGACCATCCTTCACACTTGTGCATTTGCCAGCCACTGGCTGCCCACAGAAAATGAGGCCACCTTAAAGGAGAGATTCTCTCCAGTCAAGAGTAACCATCGGGAAGAGGGGCTTTGCTTGGAACTATCAGTTGTCAACATTCCCTGCAGTTGGGAGAAAGGGCGCTTGAGGCCTAAAGGGAGGTACGTGGGCAGATCTCGGTGCCCAGTATAGTCTCCAAAGGATGAGATGCCCCACTCCCTTCCTGTTGCAGGTCTCACTTGGGTCCTTCCTGCTGCGGTTGGCTGTTCTTCTCTTTCTGGGCCCTGCTGCTCTGTCTGTCCCTCCCATGTCAGCCCATCGTTTTGGACTGGCCTTGACAGCTCCAGGTTTCAGACTTCCATTTCTCCTTCAGAAAGCCAGAGGTAAAGGCTCCCTCTGGCACTCTCTCTCCCCCCAGGGGCCTGCAGTCACCTCTAAATCCAAGGGTGCTGAGTCATCCAGAGGCGAGGTTAGAACAATCCTCTTCTGACTGCTAGTCCTCAGTGACTCAGACCAGTGGGACAGGAGCTGAGGCCCTCCAATTAGCTCTGGGCTGACACAACAGTTGTGTGGGCTTCCTCCTTCATTATTCAGCAGTTTCTGCGGGCGTCAGGTTGTTTCTTCCATTGTAGACAGAATCCCCTTCCCTCTTCCCTCAGTCTCCTGTGATACTACCACCACTTCTGTCGATGCTCACGTGGACATCCTGGGCAAGCCTGGGAGCCTTTAAATCCAAAACAAACTTCTGGTTTCTTCTCCAGGGAAGGTGTGACCCAGGCAGTGCTGGCTTTCAGATGACGGGGTTGTTCCACCTAGATTCTGTTTTTGTCTGCCCTAAGGTGCACACTTGTTTTCACACTTTAATATCCTTGAAATTGGCATCTGTCTAACAATCAGTGGCGTATCCTACTTTAATCAGCAGCGTTTTCCCCCTTCATGGTACCTAAAATAATAGTCCCTTTAGAAATTGATGGTAGCTCTGATGGGACTTGTACTGAGCACTGCCCGGGGGGAGGGAGAAGCAGGGGCCCGGAGGCTGGGCTACTCTCAGCATCTCCTGCATCAGGGCTTCACTGCACAGCTTCAGGATCTAAGCCCTCCCAACACCTCCCACAGGCACATGAAGAGCAGAACCGTGTTCTGGAGCCAAACAGAAAACTATTTTTGGAGACCCTGGACAGAGGTTTGCCTCTAGTGTCCTGCAGGCCACTGCCGGCGGTAGTCCCAACCCTCCTTTTGAACCCTACGGGAAAGTGGCTGGAAGCTGGTCCAGTCCCACAGCTGGGAGGATGTCAGAGATGCGGCTGTGGCTGCAGGTGTTCCGGGGAAGAGGGCTTGGGCTGCAGCTCTGAAGGAGACCTTCCAAAGTGTTCAGGGCCTGGCGTTGTCTTAAGGGGAGAGGATCAGTCCCGTGGGATCCAAATGTGAAAAGCCTGGGAATTCAGGAAGGAAATGCAGCCCTGGAGGTCAGGCAAGAGCAGAGGCACAGCTGCTGAGCTCAGAGCAGAGGCCATGCTGGACCTTCTGGCCACTGCAGCATGGCACCCCCTGGTTCGGGCTCCCAAGATGGCTTCCAGCCCTGGCCACATTGCGCCCAGGCACTCCCGCCGCTCCCCTAGAGGACTTGGTGAACCCCCACATGGCCACCTGAGCAGACTCCTGCAGGAGGAGGGGACAGGAGGATGACACTGAGATCTGAGCCTCTTTCAACCAACAGCAGAGAAATGAGGAAGCTGCTCTGGGCGCAGGCGCAGGGGCAAGTGTGAGCAGGTGTCTCCAGAGGGAGATTCCAGGTGCAGAGGAAGCTAGAGGACCAGCCCGGCAGTGTAGACTGACAGCCCCACTGTGCCCGACACTATGCTCCCTCCTCACCCCGCCAACCCGAGTGGAAGCAGAAGGTCAGGAAGAGCAGGAGAGCCAGCCCTTCAGGGCTCCCGCCCACCAAGCCAGCATCACTCATTCCTCCACAAATATGTACTGAGCAGCAAAGCAAACAGGCAAAAATCCCTCCTCTGAAGGAGCCCACGTTCCAGTCAGGGGAGAAATATATTAAAGCAAATAAACATATAGGATGACATCGGTGCTGAGCGCCGCAGAGAAAAATACAACGGAATAAGGGGCTCGGGGAGGATGGGAATACTGCTTTACACGGTGTGGGCAGGGAATCCCTCTAGAGACATCTGAACAGAGACCTACAGAAAACGAGAGCGTGTATCTATAGGAGCCAGGAGGGTAGCTACAAGAAAGCTGCTTCAGGCTCAGCAAGCAAAGCAGTATGTGCAAAGGCCCCAGGGTAGGAATGAACTTGGGATGGCCAAGGACTAACAAGGAGACCAGGGGCTGGAGTAGAAGAAGGCGATGAGAAAGGAGGAGGTGAGGGCTGGGAGGCGCAAGGCATCAGGTCCTACAGGGCATTTGGGGCCAAGGAAAGCACTTTGGCTTCCACTCTGAGTGAAAGGGGACCTGTAGACAGTTGGAGCTGAAGGGTGTAATCTGACTTAGGTTTCAACAGGAGAACAGATGGCAGGGGAAAGGGGAAGGCAGCAGGGACACTGCTAGAAGGCCATTGTCATCTCCAAGCAAGAGATGATGGTGGCTGGATTGTGGATATATTTAGAAGGCAGCACTGACAAGATTTACTGACAGATTGGATTCGGGATGTGTTCCAGTCGTCTATTGCTATACAACAAACCACCCCCGATCCTTGGTGGCTTAAAACGACCACAGTCATTTATTTTGTGCATAAATCTGCAAACGTGGGCAGGGCTCAATGGGGAAAGCTCCTCTCTGTCCCCCCGATGCCAGCTGGGGTGGCCTGAAGAGCTATGGAGCCACTTGCAGGTGGGTCACCTCACATCTGATGGCTCAGCCTAACCCCAAGGTTTCCCCGCTACTCACAGGGCTGCTGGTTTCCAAGAGCAAGCATCTTGGGAAGCCAAGGTAGAAGACCTAGGGGCTTCTTCCGGTCTAGCCTCGCAAGTCCCAGAACATCACGTCGGCTGCCTTCTAGTGGTCAAGCGTGTCGCCAAGGCTAGCCCTGTTTCAAGGGGTGTGGGGTTAAACTCCACCGTCTTTCAGTGGGGAGCATGGCAAAGAACGTGTGGTCACCACCACTCTGCCCCAGGGTGTGAGAGAAAGAGGCCAGTTGAGGGTGACCCCAAGGATTTCGGGCCTGGGTCACACACATCCTGATGTATGCCACTGATGAGACCACCTGCATCCTGAAGACCTTACCCTCCAGAGCTGTGGGGCCTTATCCAAGACCCTTCTCTTTCTGGATATGCTTCTTCCTGTCAAAGTGTATACTAGCCACAGGGCTGAGAGCAGGCCTCCTGTGGGTCCCAGAAGACACATGCCCCTCTCTTCCCAGGGGCTGCTCTTAGAACCTCAGGTGTGAGGCCTGAGACAGAGCCAGGGCTGCTGGTCTTGGGAGGCACCACAGAGAAGAGGCCTAGCTTGCAGCCCTTCCCCTACTCCCATCCCACATCCTGCCTCTGCCTCTGGACTGAGCGTGAACACACCCCTCCCCTGTCATAGTGGGCCTGATGCCAGGCCAGAGCCATCCATGATGGCAGGTACTCAGGAAAGAGGTGGACAGGCCCAGCCCACTAATGTCAGGTTAGGGTTTCCAGACGTTGCTAAGTCTTTGTCTATCACTGCATGATCAGGGATTGGAAGACTGGGAGGCAGCCAGCTGAGCCCCTGCCCCTCATCCTCCAACCCCCATCCCACAGCCTCCACTCTCTCCTCCACACCCCCTCTCCACTCTGAGCCAAGCAGCTTAGATGGCGTCACTAGCACAGAAGAGGGGTGGGAGGGGTTGCCGACACGTCTGTGGCCCAGCGTGGTCCCTGGCCCCTGTGCACACCTGGGAGGGCTGCAGGGCTTAAGGTCCCCCTCCCAGAGACAAGACTGGGGAATGTGGACTCCCCACACTGAGCAAACACCCTAGAACAAACTTCCCTGTGCTCACGAATGTCCTGGATGATGTCCTTAAAATGCTGAACCTGATTCAAAGATTCTGCCTTTCTAACCTGCTCCCAGATGGTCCCAGTGCTGCTGGTCCACAGGAAAGGGTCTGGTTTAGCTTCCTAAGGGGACACCCCAGGGGACTGCCACACAGTCAGGCATGAGGAACCATCATCCAGTCCCTCATATCACAGATGACATGGAGAGTAGCTATACCCATACGTGGAACACCTGTAATGTCACCATGACAAACCTGGCTCTGGAGCCAGGCCAACCAGGTAGCCAACTGTGTGACCTTGTGCCAGTTTCTTCATCTCTCTGGGTCTCTATTTGCTCGTCTGCAAAGTGGAGAGAGGCCTGGGAAGTGGGAGAGAGAAGGAAGGGTTGAGGGGGAAGGGAGAGCTGGAATGCAGAGGAGTACTGTAGAGGAGTACTGTACAGGGGCTGGGGAGAGGATTTAGGAGAGGGAGGAGAAGAGGGAGGGAAGGGAGGAGAGGGCAGCGGGAAGGAAGACAGAGAGGAAGCTGGAGACAGGCCTGGGAGACAGCACTGAGAGAGTGAGGAAGGGACTGGGGGCTGGGCGCCAGGAGGGAAGGGCCAGGTGTAAGAGAGGCAGGGAAGAGTAGGCCGAAGGGTACTGAGGGGAAATGAGATTCTAGCTGCAGCCCTTCTGGGAAACGTCCTGCATTTTCATTGATGGGGAAAGTAGAAAAATGATCAGGGGAGATGCCTTTGCTGTTTTTTGGGCAGCTGCAGCAAAAATGTGTCCACTGGGAGCATAAAGCCCATCAGGATGGTTACATAACAGCCTGGCAGCCTTCATGAGGCTCTGTGCCTGCAAGCCTCCCTCCCCCAGGCCGTATATCACCCCAGGGCCCTGCGGCCCGGATGAGTCTGTCATCCTGTCATGGGCTGTGGGGCGAATGTAAAACATCTTGGACATCTTGCTGGCAAACCTGGCCCTTCCACTCAGCTCTGCAACACAGGGAAACTGAGGCACGGGAGTACTCTCAACCCCTTTCTGGACTTTTACCTATACTGGCTTTCCCCACCACTCCAGGGTTTGCAGGGACCAGAGTCATTGGGATTGTGGAACAACAGTTTTGCGGCCCCTGGAAGAAAGAGCAATGACTATCTGGACCTTCTTGTTGTCCTCCCCTGAATGAAAATACTCTCTCTTGAATTTTGTCCAGTACAGTCGTTTATTGGGTAAGATTGGAAGGGGAGACTGGGGTGGGCGAGGGGCCAGGGTTGGCAAGGGGCCAGGGTCCTTGGAGGAAACAGAGGAAGGATGTCAGTACTGCCAAGGGTGGTGGCTGGCATCACCGGCTTTGAAAATATGCCGTCGGAGTGAGGGCACAGAGCGGTACAAGGTGTAATTAATAAGCACTCTGATGGGTGGTGCCTAGAGAGCTCAGGCCAGGGCTGGGGAGTGGGGAAGCCTGTCCCTCCTCCAAGGGGGAGTGGCCCTGGTCACACCGTGACTCACACTGTACCTCTCCCTCCAATGCAGTTGTGAATTTACTCACCTTCAAGACTCAGCACAGAGGCCGCCTCCTCTTGGAAGCCCACCCTGAGCCCTCCAGTCTTCTGTGCCCCCACCCTCCCTGAACCACCTGAAGCCGGCTCAGAGATGGGAAGCTGTCCAAGGAAGAAGCCCACCATGCTCTGTGACAGGTCTGGTCTCCATATCTCAACACAGGAGAAGATCCTTAAGGGCAGAGCCAGCCTCACCCCAGCTCCTCCGAAAAGCCTTTGGAAACCCACTTCCGGCTCCACAGGAGGGGCCTGGCCAGGAGCTACTTCCGCAACCAGCTGTACTTGGAGAGCCACTCTCTGTCACTCTCCACTACCCTTGTCCCCTCTGACACTACACATGTGAGTCCTTTTCTGTTTGTTGTCTGTTCCTCCTGACCAGACGTGAACTCCATCAGGGTGGCTATGAGGCAGGCGGCCTGTGTTCCTCACTATGGCGTCCCAGCATCTAGAGCAGTGCCCAGCACAGAGTAGGTGCTTCATAAATGCTTGCTACCACCGTTCTCTACAGAGTGAATTTTGCAGTAGAGTTTTTCCTGGCCCTGTCCCACAAACAGGCTGCCACTGATGGGAGGCTGTTTGTTCTGCACCAGAAAGTGCGGGGGGGGGGGATTGGGGGAGAAGTGAGGTCTTCTATGCTGTTCTAGGGCCTTGCCCCTCTCCCTTGGAAACCTGGAAGCTGGAAATGTCTTCCCGTGTGATTCTCTTTATCCAGAGAGCAAGCCTCAGAGATCTTTCTGCCCACATATTTGGCTTGGACGTATCGGAGAACGTCCCGAGAACAACCTGCCTTTGTGCAAGATGAGAAGTGCGGTGTCACTCAGCTACGGTGGAAGCCCAGCCAGAGCTCCAACTCTGGCCCCAGGTGAGGGCATGACCATGTCCACACTGGCTCTCTCTGCCACCTGCCACCCACTGAGGCTGAGAGAGGCAAAAGACCAGGAAGTGAACTGACATTAGAGTTTTGCTCCAAAATACAATGCAAGGGACTGTGGGGGAGGCAGTGCTTGCATTGGGCATGGGCTTCGCAGAAGACTCCAGGTACAGGATTTTCCAGACGAATGGAACTGGTTCTCAGACTGAGACCAGACAGCCTGGCCAACAGTTCTTACCTGGAGACTATGAGCACAGCCTGCTGGGCCCACAATGTAAGATTCAGTTGGGTTGGCGTGGGGTTCAAGAATCTACATTTCTTTTTATCATTATTATCCTTTTTTAACCTCCAGAAGAAAACATCTGCAAGTTTTTTTTAAGAGACAAAGTCTCAACTGGATGCAGTGGCTCACGCCTATAATTCCAGCACTTTAGGAAACAGAGGAGAAAGGATTGCCTGAACCCAGGGGTTTGAGACCAGTCTAGGCAATTTGGCAAGGCCTCTTCTCCACAATAAGTCAAAAAATTAACCAGGCATGGTGGCGCGCACCTGTGGTTTCAGCTACTTGGAAGGCTGAGGCAGAAGGATCCTCTGAGGCCAGCAGGCTAAGGCTGTGGTGGCCGTGAGTGTGCCACTGCCCTCCAGTCTGGGAGACAGAGTGAGACTCTGACTCAAACATAAATAAAATAAATTACAAAAATAAAGTGACAAGATCTTGAAGTTCTGACCTCAAGCCATCCTCCCACCTCAGCCTCCGGAGAAGCTGAGACTACAGGCATATGCCACCACCTGTAATCCCATTTCTAACACATATTAATACTCCCAGGAGAGGGACCGGGTTGAGACCCACTGGCCGAGAGGGAACATTCCCAGCTAGTCATAGGCTCACACTGGAAAATTAGGCCGGAGGGGAGAAGCATGAGGGATGCTTGCTTTTTATTTATCTACTTAGGTATTGTTATGAACATTTAAACACCAGAGGGATTATTTTTGTAATAATTTTTAAAGTTGTCAAAGAAAATGAGCAATTCATGCATGATTTTGCACTGGAACCATGGTGTGAATGGCAATTATCTTTTCAACCTGACAAGCACTTATGATATGACTACTGTATGCAGGGCAAATTTTTACATGATTAAGATGTACTCCCTACTTTCTGGACACTTAAGAGCCATGATGGAGAGTGAGACAGATAAAATAGCATTAATAGGAAGGAGGGAGAACCACACTGGAGGTGTATACAAGTACAATGGGAACACAGGTGGCAATTAATTCCACCTGAGGAGTCAGGAAATGCAGCCAGGGGAAAGGTATCATTTTTGCTCAGCCTTGAAGGATCCCAGCCAAGGGGAACAGCATGAACAGAGCCTGAAGAAAAGCAGTATCTGCATTTTTTAAGGGAACTGGACCAAAAGACTGGGGTGCACAGTGGCCTCAGTGATGAGGGCTTGGAAGGCACTGGAGGCAGGCCAGAAAAAGCAGGTGGTGGGCATGTGCTAACAGTCTCTGTCTAAGTGGCTGTGACTTTGCAGAGAGCCCTCAAATCGTGAAGCAGAAAGAGAAGCCCATCAGTTGAGAAAAGTGACTTGGTGGCTATGCGAGTAGTTGGAATGGGATGAGGCACAGAAGGGAGGCTGGAGACCAGGGAGGACGCTGGTGTGGATGTCCCAGAGAGGGCAGATGGGATCCTGGATTGAGGACAGAAAGACAGCAGCACTGAGAATGGGCATTGTTGATGCCTGGCCCCTGGGAGCAGGAAGGAGAGGGAAGGGAGGATGTGCTCTGAGGTCATGGAAGGTTGTGGCAAGAGTAAGATTCTGCCCTATTTCCCCAGCCACAGATGACTGGTTCACATCCAGGCAATTTTTTTTTTTTTTTTTTGAGTTGGAGTCTCACTCTGTCGCCCAGACTGGAGTGCAGTGGCCGCTCCCAGCCACTGCAGCCTCGACCTGCTGGGCTCCGGCAATCCTTCCGCCTCAGCCTTCCAAGTAGCTGGAACTACAGGCGTGCGCTGCCACGCCCTGCTAATTTTTTTTATTTATTGCAGAGATGAGGTCTCGCCAAGTTGTGGGCGGGTCTCGAACCCGCGGGCTCAGGCAATCCACTCACCTCAGCCTCCCAAAGGCACGGGATTACAGGCTGAGCCACCAAGCCCGGCAACCAATCAGGTGGGGGCCCATAAGGGAGATTCTTCCAGAGACCTGCTCTAGAGGGTTCCTTGTAAAACATGTCATTAAGGACTCAGCCTTGATACCCTCACCCTCCTGGTCCCAGCATAAGTCTTGGCACTCAGCCCAGTCTTCAGAGAAATGGAGGACAGAAAAGGCTGGCATTATTTATAAAACAATCTGGGAGGACCTCTTAGAGTAGAAAGCTGGATTTGGATAGGCAGAGGGAAGAGCAGAAGCCATGGCAGGAGCACAGGACCAGGCAGACCCTTAGAGTTCATCTCTCACTCTCCAGTTCTTTTGGGGAGGAGCCCCAGTGCAGCCCTGCACCTCTGGGAGGGCGCTCCCTGCCCCCTGCCCTCTGGCCTGGGGTTCCTGAGAGCAGCTCTGGTGGGCCGTGTGCCCTCTCAGCAGATGAGACCATATCTTAGTCCGTTTTGTGTTGCTATAACAGAATGCCACAGACAGGGTCATTTATAAGCAATAGAAGTTGATGTGGCTTACAATGGCTGAGAAGTCCATCATCAAGAGGCCAGCATCTGGTTAGGGTCTTCGTGCTACACCACCCCATGGCAGACGGCAAGAACATGAGACAGCAAGAGGGGGCCCAACCTGCTTTTATAACAAGCCCACTTCCAAGATAACCCCACTCCTGCAATAACGGCATTAATCCATTCGTGATCCAGGTACCCTCATGACCCAATCAACTCTTCATGGTCCCACCTCTCAACATTCTTGCATTGGAGATTAAGTTTCCAACACTTGACTCTGGGGGACACATCCAAACCATGGCAAGCAGCAGCTCACCTCAGGTTGCACAGTTGGTTAGTGGCCCTGCAGGACCCCAGATCCAGGCCTCTTTTCCCTGGGGAGGTAGCCAGACTGGGCGGACCTCCATGTGGTAAAATCTCCCAGCCTGTGTAGGACACAGAGGACTGTCCTGGAAATGCTGACTTAGAAATCCGCATGGACTTGCCTGGGCATAGAGTCTGCGAAGCTCAGCAGACCTGGTGTGCATCCAGCCCCAGAGGGGAGGCTGGACCTGGGGTGGGAGACTGGGAGTCTGGGCCTGTGACCTCAGAGCTTCAGACTGATGCCTTTTATCACCCATCTAGCCTGGGGGTTCTCTAAACCCTGCCTCCAGAGTGTCAGCCACAAGCGGCCAGGCCACTTAGGGAAGGGGAGGGGGAAGAATCTCTGCTGGTGCCTGGCCGGGTGCCCAAAGACTGCTCCTTAGTGGCAGGGATCCCAGTGGAAGTGACAGCAATGGCAGGCACGAGGTGCCCAGACCTACAGATAATCCATCAGGATGCAGAAGGATAGAAGTGAGCTACAGCAGAAGGAAGACCCGCATACCCTACAACCGGAGTCCCCCAAATGGGAACCGACTCCGCTCCAGGGACAGCTCCATGCCTGGGTGGCAGCAGGAAGCCCCAGCTCCTCCCTCTATAACAAACTATCTTCTCCCTCCCCTCCCACCAGCTTCCATCCTTCTTTCTCTCTTCTTTCTTTTCTTTTCTTTTTATATATATATATATATATATATATAGCCACTGAGTCCAGCTAAAAAA
>NW_007253211.1:924394-960511 GCF_000164805.1 Carlito syrichta
TCGCCGGAGCTCAGCAGGTCGAGGCTGCGGTGGCCGGGAGCGGCCACTGCACTCCAATCTGGGCGACAGAGTGAGACTCCAACACAAAAAAAAATAAAAAATAAAAAATAGATTGTGGGGTACAATTCAGGGTTAGGTATACAAATACTTCATTGTGCAGTACCCTTGTTGATGAGGTATGGCCCCCCCAGGCAGTTTCCCACTACTGCCAATCCCACCTCCCCATCCCCCTACACCCCCGCAGTTTCCTGCTACTGTCATTCCTTTTCTTATGGTATTATGACAGTTGTTCAAGGTCCATTTATGAGTGAGAACATGTGATACTCAGATCTTTGTTTCTGTGAAAGATCACTCAGTATAATAGACTCTAAGTCCATCCAGATTGCTACAAAGTTCATGATTTCGTTCTTCTTTTATGACTGTGTAATATTCCATTGTGTATATGTACCACATTTGTTTTTATCCAGTCCTCTTTTGATGTAGCACAGTTGGTTCCACGTTCTTGCTACTGTGAACAAAAATGCTGTGGTAAACATACGTGTGCAGGTATCTTTTTTATAGAGTGATTTGAGTTCTTCCAAGTATATTTCCAGTAGGGGGATTGCAGGGTCATATGGAAGGTTGATTTTTAGAACTTTTAGGAATCACCACACTGTTTTCCACAGAGGCTGTACTAGTTTGCACTCCCACCAACAGTGTAGAAGTGTTCCCTTTTCACCACATCCTCTCCAGCATCCGTTATTTTTTGAGTTATTGATGATGGCCATTCTGAATGGAGTTAGACGATATCTCAGTGTAGTTTTAATTTGCATTTCTTTGATGACTAGTGAGGCTGAACATTTACAGGAATTCATCCGGAAATATAAACAACCAAGAATAGCCAAAACAATCCTCAGCAAAAAAAAAAAAAAAAAAAGCAGAAGGTATCACACTCCCAGACTTTAAATTTTATTATAGAGCTACAATAATCAAAACAGCCTGGTATTGGTGCAAGAACAGACATATAGACCAATGGAATAGAATTGAGATTTCAGAAGCAAAACCTCAATTTCTCAACCAACTCATCTTTGACAAAGCCTCCACTACCAACCACTGGGGAGAGGAGAACCTATTCAGCAAACAGTGTTGGGAAAACTGGCTGACCACATGCAAAAGATTGAAACAGGACCCCTACCTATCCCCATACACAAAATATCAACTCTAAATGGATCAGAGACCTAAACGTAAAACATCAAACTATAAGAACCTTAGAAAATACAGGAGATACTCTTATGGAAATTGAAACTGGCAACCAATTCTGATCAAAACCCCAAGTGCCCATGCCGTAAGACATTAAGATAGACAAGTGGGACCTTATCAAACTGATAAGCTTCTGCAAAGCCAAAGAAACCATCAGGAGAGCAGAGACAGTCCACAGACTGGGAAAAAATATTTGCCAACTCTATGTCTGAAAAACCTAACATCTAGGATTACAAGGAACTCAAATATGCTGAAAAGAAAAAAACAAACAACCCCATTACAAAGTGGGCAAAAGATATGAATAGACAGTTCTCAAAAGAAGACATATGAGCAGCCAACAGATACATGAAAAAATCTTCTTTCTTTTCTCTCCCTTAGTCTCTCTCCTCCCTCCCTTGGTTCCCCTCCTTCCTTCCTCCTTTCCCCTCCTCCATGGATGTTATTCCTCTGAATTAAGTATCGCCCTCCTCCCAGGGAAGTTCTCAGTGGATATCAGTGACTTCTCTGGAAGTGTCTTCCCTTCCATTCTCCCCTTTGGCCTCCTTGAATCCTGCCTTGGGACAGCAGTGACAGGAGGTGGCAGACAAAGAAAGAGGTGGCTGAAAATCTGAGAGTGCTGGCCACGGCACATGGGGGAGGGGTGGAAGCGGCGGGGGGGAACTGGGCTGACCCCAAGTTTCAACCCCAGAATCTCCCAGAGCCCCACCTTGGCAGGGGCAGGGATCTGGAAGAGCCATCTTCCTCCCCACACCTGGCTGTCCCTCGGTCCTGAAGAACGCTTGTCACCTGCCTCATGGGGACAGGTGGAAGGGGGTTCTGAGGTGCAGATGAAGCTGTTCCCTACCACATACCATGCACCGTGACCAGATGGGGCAGGCCCTTGGCAGGAACTGGCCCATGGTCCCTGTCACACCCCATGCCTCTGAAAGTCCATTCCCATCCCAGGGAGCCTCCAGTCACCACCGTACATGCCCCAAGGGCTGTCCTCCCCCAGCAGGCCCAGCCACATTACTCCAGAGCTGTCAGAGACGTCCCACCTCACACCAGCTGAGCATAGGCTGCAGCCTGAACATGTTGTCCCACATACTTGCTCTGCCGCCTTTCAAATGTCTGCAATGCTATTGTGATTAATAAAATGCAAATTCATCCAAAAGGTGCCTGGATCCATAGTGCACTTTCCTCATTGTGAATTTCCTACACAGTGACCGAGACTAAGGTGCAGTTGAAAGTTTTTTGTCTTTAAACAAAATGATGCTGCTTTTTATTCTTTTTTGATTTTCTTTTTAACTGTTTTATTGTGGAGGATGTTTTTTTAAAAAACATGAAACTGGCTGGGCTCAGTGGCTCAGCCTGTAATCCTGCGCTGTGGGAGGCTGAGTGAGTAGATTGCCTGAGCCCTCGGGTTCGAGACCCGCCTGGGCAACTTGGCAAGACCTCGCCTCTACAATAAATCAAAAAATTAGTCGGGCATGGTAGCTCACGCCTGTAGTTCCAGCTACTTGGAAGGCTGAAGCAGAAGGATCACCGGAGCCCAGCAGGTCGAGTCTGTGGTGACCAGGAGCGGCCACTGTACTCCAGTCTGGGTGACAGAGTGAGACTCCAACTCAAAACAAAAAACAAAAAAAAACAACATGAAACTGCAGAGAATAGTCTAAGAAAGCCCCAACACCCAGCACCCAGCATCTAGTCACCAGCTGTGGCCAGCCTTGTGGCATCTACACCCCTAGCCACATCCTGTCCCCAGTTATTTTGAGGCAACCCTGAGCCATCCTATCCTTTCATATTTCAAAATTTTACTAGATTTCACTGAAAGATAAGGACTCTTCATTTTTTTAAAGAGCCAAAATACTGGCCAGGCATGGTGGCTCATGCCTGCAATCCCAGCACTTTGCAAGGCCAAGGCAAGAGTATTGCCTGAGCCTAAGGGTTCAAGACCAGCCTGGGCAATTTGAGGAGAACTCTCTCTACATTAAGTCAAAAAGTTAGCCAGGTATGGTGGCGTGTGCCTGTAGTTCCAGCTACCTGACAGACTCAGGCAAAAGGATTGCCTGAGCCCAGCAGGTCGAGGCGGCAGTGGAGTGAGTGTGTCCCTGCACTCCAGCCTGGGCGAAAGAGTGAGACTTCAACACAAAAACAATGCAAAAAAAGAGTCAAAATACCATCATCCCACTCCAAAAAAAAAAAAAAAAAAAAAGGCTCAATGGTAATTCTTTTTCATCTAGTTAGTTTGGAAGTTTTTGTTTTGTTTTGTTTTGTTTTGTTTGAGTTGGAGTCTCACTCTGTCGCCCAGACTGGAGTGCAATGGCCACTCCCAGCCACCGCAGCCTCGACCTGCTGGGCTCCGGCGATCCTTCCGCCTCAGCCTTCCGAGTAGCTGGAACTATAGGCATGAGCTACCACGCCCAGCTAATTTTTTTTGTTTTTTTTTTATTGTGGAGATGAGGTCTCACCAAGTTGCCCAGGCGGGTCTCGAACCCACGGGCTTTGGCAATCCACTCACCTCAGCCTCCTAAGGCTTAGGATTACAGGCTGAGCCACCGAACCCGGCTTGTTGAAATTTTTTTACGTCAGTCATAGACACTCACACCTGGAAAGGCGGAGACCCTGTCCTGTGTGCTCCTCTCATTTGTTCATGTATGCCCACCTCGTAGGCAGCAGCCCATCTCCTCCCAACACGGTAGGTAGGAATGATCTTGGGCCAAAAGCCAGGTCAGAATCCTCTTCCCTCCCCTCCCACCCCTTGGGCCAGAAGTGAGTCAGGACCACTGCTGTGGGCTCCACTAGGAATGTTCTGCAAACTCATGTTCAGCTGGATTGAGCTGCACTTGGATGCAGGAACACAGGGGTAGGTCGAAGTCTTCAGCCCAGAGGGGAATGGAGAAGAGTGGGCAGCCCACCCCCAGCAGAAGCAGACCCACCAGGAGAGAGTCCAGGCCCAACACTGGGGTGGGGGTGGTCAGCTTCCTCCTCCAGCTATCCGGAGCAGAGCCCATGTTCCCAACTATTCAGTGGAAGGGCCTTGCCCACCTGACCTTGCTCCAACTCCAGCAGGTCCTATGGGATGCTGTCCCTAAGCACTCTATATCTAAGTGCCTCCTCCTCCAGGGAGCCCTCCTAGAGTTCACCTACCACTAAACGCCCACTGACTTTGGTCTTCTCTGTCCGCTGGACTTTACCCAGTCCACCCTTTACCGAGGCTGTGGATCAGTTGCCACCCTTCTGATGTAGCTGTGAGCCCCTGAAGAGCAGGGACCACGCACTGACCTTCCCCACTGTCAGCTCTTAGTGACTGCTTACAGCTGAACACACAGCACACCCCCTTTCTACCCTGCAATCTCCCTTCTCCCTCCCATCTCTTTGGTCCTTTTCTTGCTTTTTAAACCAAGACTTCTTGCTTACAAATCCACTGATTGTGAAGCACCACTGTGTGCAGGTGCAGGACCAAGCTTCACTTCCTAAGGTGAGGTCAGCAAGCGTAGTGACAGAATGTCACGCATGCCTAGTCATGGGTCCCAACCCTCCACCTCTCCATCCACACAGTCCCACAAGACCGGGCTCTGGGTGTTGGCAACTCAGACCTAAACCAGACCCCTCTAGGTTTCTCTTTGGTGGAGATGACACTAAAGGTAGAGAAAGATTTTCACGTCCAGGTCTTATCAAATTCTTGGGTCAACCCAGGAGGTGCAGGTTGGGTGAGACTAACATGTCCAGTTCTCAGCTGATGAAAGTGAAATGCAGAGAGGTTGTGTTCGCCCTTGGGGCATACTATAGCACAGCAGGGAAGAGAAAGCCTGGACTTGAGTCCAGCTTTCAATGCATTTCAGTGATCTATGAAGTGGACCTCCAGGAGATCCCATGTCTCCAGGAGACCCCACATCCACAGTGCTTAGTCTGGTCCCCTCCTAAGCCCTGTGTCGTCACCCAGAGAAACCTCCCTCTTCTCAATGTCTAGTGCTCAGAGAGGTGAGTTTAGCCCCAGTATGGCCTGACTACCCCCCAACTCCTTATATTATAGTTGAAGTAACTGAGTCAAGATGGGGGAAATGACTCAGCATTCATCGAGCACCTACCATATTCACCAGGTTCTTTCCATCCATTGTCTAATGCTCACAATGCCCCAGCAAGACAGACCTCAGCACCCCATTATTCATGTGAAAAAGGGCTCCAACCAGCCAAGCCCCAATATTTTTGCAACCTCATTGGCCAGAAATGGGAACAAACGTCTGTGTCAAGGCTGTCAGCAATTATCTGCTTTATATTGTGGAAAGACAGTTCTTTTGTTCTGGAGAAAATAATTTAGAAGATTTTTTTGTGTAAAAGTGCAGCCAAACTCCTCTTCTGGACTGGAGAGGGTGGATGTGATGAGAAGCCCATGATTTGGGAGACAATGTGGTCTCTCTTTTTCTTATTCTCTCTCTTAGCTCAGTCTGACTGGACTAACCCTACACTCTGAGTCACAGGGCTATGGCCAAAGGCACCCTCATAAAGGTATGGGTGGGCTGGGTATAGTGGCTCACGCCTATAACCCCAGCATTTTGGAAGGCCTAGGCAGGAGGATCGGTTGAACTTCGGAGTTTGAGATCAGCCTAGGCAACCTCATCTCTACCAAAAAAAAAAATTAGCCCACACCTGTGGTCCCAGCTACATGAGAGGCTGAGGTGGAAGGATTACCTGAGCCCAGGAGGTCAAGGCTGTGATGAGTCATGATTGTACCACTGCACTCCAGGCTGGGTGACAAAAGTGAGACACAGACTAAAAAATAATGAGTGGTCCCTGTGCATCAGGTCCAACCTAAGATAAGAGGCAGGAGAGGAGCTGGGGAGGTGCCCTTGGAGGCATGGGGCCTTCAGATCCCAGGATCAGGATCAGGGCACCTGCTACACGATTTTTTTTTTTTTTTTGAGTTGGAGTCTCACTCTGTCCCCGGACTGGAGTGCAGTGGCCACTTCCGGCCACCGCAGCCTCGACCTGCTGGGCTCCGGCGATCCTTCCGCCTCAGACTTCCGAGTAGCCGGAATTACAGGCATGCACTACCATGCTCCGCTGATTTTTTGATTTATTGTAGAGATGAGGTCTCGCTGCCCAGGCGGGTCTCGAACCCGCGGGCTCAGGCAATCCACTCACCTCAGCCTCCCAAAGGTGCGGGATTACAGGCTGAGACACCGAACCCGGCACAACTTTTCTTTAACCTAGCTAAGCCATAAGTAACGCTGGCTTAAACCCCAGAGTCTGGTCTTAGCCAGACTTTGTGAATTACGGGAATTGGGCCTGCCTCCCAGATTGGAGGCTAGGGGTTTGAGAAGGAAAGAATTAGCCTGAAAATGTCCATAGTGAAGAGATGGTAGGCAGGGCCCAGGAATGGCCGAAATGGGATGTTGGCAGAGGCACCACCACAGATTTTGGGAGACATGCAAGAATTCCTTGGGGAGGTCCCCAAAACTACTTTGGAGGGAAACCTGGAAAAAAAGACTGGCCTTGCCACACACAGCAGGAAGGGGAGGGGCTCAAGTGTGGTCATGTTAAAAAAAAAAAAAAAGCACAGTCCTCACAGACTGGGGAAGTCAGAGGCATCTGGGTTACTGGGTTTCTCATCTGAGATGAGAAAACTGCGGCCCCAAGAGGCTGGGTGGGTTGCCCAAGATTCCTTCACAGCCCCTTCTTTCCTGACTAGAGTAAGAATGCAGCACTCCGGGCCAGGTTCAGTGGCTCAGCCTGTAATTTCAGCCCTTTGGGAGGCCGAGACAAGTGGATTGCCTGCGCCCACGGGTTTGAGACCTGTCCAGACAACTTGGTGAGACCTCATCTCTACAGTAAATCAAAAATTAGCCAGGTGTGGTAGCACCCGCCTGTAGTTCCAGCTACTTGGAAGGCTGAGGCGGAGGGATCGCTGGAGCCCAGCAGGTGGAGGCTGCGGTGACTGGGAGCGGCCACTGCGCTCCAGTCTGGGTGACAGAGTGAGACTCCAACTCAAAAAGAAAAAAAGAATACGGCACTCCTGCCTCATAGAAACCAGCTCCCCTGGACCCACTAGTTGGCTGGTTGGGTTCCCTTGGTCACCCTCTCCCTGCCTGCCGGTCGGAGGCTCTTCTACCTTGAGGAGGGATGGGGTTCTAAGCTGGGCAGCCCGCCCTGACAGGCGTGTCTGCCCTCTACCTCGGCTATGATTGACTTTCTACCTCCCTGCCTGGCCAAGCAATAATTAGGATCCCCTTTTCCATATTAAGCAGCTGCTGTCACCGCCACTTCATGGTTCTCCTAATCACATCTCTCCTTCTTCTCTGTATCCTGGAGGCAGGTTTCTGACATGTCTGCTGTTTCATTTCCCTGTGAAAAAAAGCAGGATTTTGGAGTTGGAGTATGGAAGTGGTGGGGGTGGGGTGGGGATGGCTTTCTTAGAATATGAGCAAGACCCTTGTCACTTCCAAGGCAGACCCGGCCTAGGTGAAACAGAAGGTCACACCCTGCAGAGGAACTAGGAGGGACTCCTCACGACCCCATGACTGCCAACCTCACCTGTCTCCACTGCCTGAATCCCCTCATTAGAGACTGATCCCTTTCAACAGGGCTTGTTAAGAATACAGAGGCTCAGCGGGCTCGGTGGCTCAGCCTGTAATTCCGCATCTTTGGGAGTTTGAGGTGAGTGGATTGCCTGAGCCCGTGAGTTCGAGACCCGCCTGGGCAACTTGGCGAGACCTCATCTCTACAATAAATCAAAAATGAGCCGGGCGTGGTAGCGTGCGCCTGTAGTTCCAGCTACTTGGAAGGCTGAGGCGGAAGGATCGCCGGAGCCCAGCAGGTCGAGGCTGCGGTGGCCGGGAGCAGCCACTGCACTCCAGTCTGGGCGACAGAGGGAGACTCCAACTCAGAAAAAAAGAAGGAATGCAGAGGCTCCTGGAGGGAGACGTGTCACACTCTTGGGTGATGTCTCGCAGGCATCTGTGCTGACCCTGCCTGCTGGCCCACTCTTCCCCTGCTCTGCCCTGACCCAGTGGGCAGCCCCCACAAACTACATTTCCCAGGTCTCTTGCCTGTTGGCTTCCTATCAGGTTAGACCAATGGAGGCTGCCAGCTGGAGGCTGGTGGGAGGGAGAAGAGGAGAAGCCAGGGTATTTCTTCCCCTCTGGCTTGTGTCTCTGCCAGTGGCTGTTTATCAGCTTCCACAGTGTCCCCCCACGGTTCCAGCCTGGGAAGTTCCTGGGCAGCCTCTCCTCTGCAGTCCAGCTCCCGGCCCCAACCCTAATCCTCCAACCTAGGATGGAGCTGGCTCCTGCCATTAGTGATGTCCGAGTTGCTTTCCTGTCTCCCTCAGTGACACAACATCTCAAACTTAAAATATCTGCTGGGCGCAGTGACTCATGCCTGTAATCCCAGAACTTTGGGAGGCTGAGGTAGGTGGGAGGATTGCTTGATCCCATGAGTTCAGGATCAGCCTGGGTAACATAGCATGACCTGGTCTCTAAAAAAAAAAAGTAGCCCTGCATCGTGCCTTAGTCCCAGCTACTCAAGAGGCTGAGACTGCAAGATCACCTAAGTTCAGGAGATCGAGGCTGTGGTAAGCCATGGCCATGCCCACTGCCCTCCAACCTGGGAGACAGAGGTGAGACCCCTGACTCAAAAAAACAATACAACACACACACACACACACACACACACACACACACACACACACACACAAAACTCAAAAAAAAATTTGACATGGAACTGTGGATTCCATCTCCTGCAACACATCTCTCTTTCTTCCTCAGTTTTCCCAGCTCGGTAAATAACACCACTGTGCACACCATACTCAATTCAGAAAGCAAAACATCCTTCATTTTTTTCTCCATACATTGACCTATAGCCAATCCACTTTCAAGTATATACCTTGAGTCCTAGGTTTCCAGCATCATTGTCATCCCTTCCCTTCCTGGACCTCCTGACTGGTGTTCCTGCTTCTCCCCTAGTCTCTTACGATCTACTTTCTGCACGGCATCCCAAACATCTTTTAGAAACATGACTTGGTCAGGCTCAGTGGCTCAGCCTGTAATCTCAGCACTTTGGGAGGCCAAGGCGAGTGGATTGCCTGAGCCCGCCAGTTAAGACCTGCCCAGGGAACTTGGTGAGACCTCATCTCTACGATAAAATAAAAAATAACTGGGCGTGGTAGCGTGCATCTGTAGTTCTGGGCTACTTGGAAGACTGAGGCAGAAGGATTGAGGAAGCCCAGAAGGTCGACACTGGGGTGGCCACGAGCGCGCATGCCACTGCTCTCCGGCATGGATGAAGAAGTGAGACTCCAACTCAAAAAAAAAAAAAAAAAAAAAAATCAGACCATGTCCTCCTCTCCCATGCAAATTCCTATCCAGGGCCAATCAGGATATGCTCGTTCATGTGTAACACCACCAGTTTCTGGCTATCTTAAGAAAGAAGGGAGCTGGGCTCAGCCTGTAATCCCGCGCCTTGGGAGGCTGAGGTGAGTGGATTGCCTGAGCCCGTGGGTTCAAGACCCACCTAGGCAACTTGGCGAGACCTCATCTCTACAATACATCAAAAATTAGCCAGGCGTGGTAGCGCACGCCTGTAGTTCCAGCTACTTGGAAGGCTGAGGCAGAAGGATCGCCGGAGCCCAGCAGGTTGAGGCTACGATGGCCGGGAGCGGCCACTGCACTCCAGTCTGGGCGACAGAGTGAGACTCCAACTCTAAAATAAAATAAAATAAAATAAAATAAAATAAAATAAAATAAAATAAAATAATAAAAAAAGAAAGAAGGGGCTCTGCTGGAGGATACTGGGACCTTCAGAACTGATGACAGGAGACTCTAGGTTTGGAAAACAGGTAAGAAGCCTCTTTTGGCAGGAACAGTCTGGAAGAACAGGCCCAAGGCATCTTCCACCTTTGGCCACTTGAGAGCCAAAGTTTAGGTCAGGAGTGAGCAGTTGGCCAAGCCAGGTCATTTGCCAAATCCTAGTGGGGGTAGAGAGAGGGAGAGAGGATGAGTCCAAGCCCTCTGGCTTCCCTCTCTCTGCCCCCATATGGTAGGACAGGTAGGCTACAAATAGTCAAAGCTTAATGGATGTCTGTCCTCACACGACCTTGTGGGGGCCCCCACCAGCTCATTCACCTACCCCACCCCTCGTCTCGCTCCATACCATGTGGACATCCGTTCCAGAACACAACCGGACTCCTCTGCTCGCACTGCCTCCCAACTGGGGTGCCCCAGACAGGAGCGAAGCCTCACCCTGGCTGCCCGCAGGCCTCTCTCACACTCTGCTTCTGCTGGAGGGGGGGGAAGACTAACCCCTGTATGTGGTGGGAGCCAGACCATGCTCCAGTCTGCTGTGCAGGATGATCCTGATCTAGTCTTTGGGGTCACTGCATTTATGGGCCCCGAGTATGGTCAGGACAGTTTAAGCCTCTGGCTGCTCCCATTAACGGAGTATCTTCTGGTGCCACCCACCAGTCCCCAACCCCCAGCCCAGATCTGCGGGTCAAGTGAGGTCCCAGAGGCAGCACTCACCTCAGTGGGTGTGGAAGCCTGTCCCTCTGTGTCACATCTCCAAAATGCATCTCTCCTGCCTCTCCCCACCTCCTTTACCACCAACAACTGCAAAATTCCAGTCAAGAGCATAGAAGACAGGTGCTTGTCTCTGGCTTTATTCTTTTAAGAAGCAAACAATGAAGATATATATCCTAGAAAATTGAGTGGAGTATAAAACCAATCCTGCAGTCTGAGGAAATGTTAAATCAGCAAATTGAAATGCCGAGATGAAAGCTGGGAGGCTGGGTGGAGCCGCCCCTCGACCCCACGCTCTGACAACATCAGGGTGGGATAGTGGGGCCCTCGGGCCCAGTCAGGAAAGGGGCCGCCGGTGGCACCAGACTGTGAGGCTTGACATCAGCATCCCAAGGCCACCCTTTGACTCTCTCCAGCCCCTGGGCTCTCACGGTCTCTCCTCCTCCAGCAATACAGTGTGGTTTGTGGGGAGCTCTCTTGCTTCAGCCCGTCTCACCACCATATTGTACTTCAGTCCCCACCTCTCTGTCACGTAGCAGAGAGCTACCTAATAGTGGCCTCAGGGAGTCTGGCCCAGAGGTGTTAGCCTCCTTGGCTGCCCAGAAATGGCCTTTTGGGCTGGACCTCCTAGGAGAAGTGGCCCTGCTGCCCTCCCTTCCATCAGAGAGAGTTTAGCCCTCAGGAAGTGGACTGTATTTCTGTCTCCCTGGTCACTGGAGGGTCCCAAGACTAACTCCTCAGGGGAAAGTAAGGAGAGAAAGAGGTGACTAGGATCATGAAGAAGGGCTCAATTGGGGGTAGCTGCTCAGTACTAGACTGTGAGATGAGGTGCAAGGGAGAAGCAAAGAATATTTGGGGAGGGGCAGCTGTGGCAGCTCATGCCTGTAAGACTAACACTTTGGGAGGCTGATGTCAGAGGATTGCTTGAGGCCAAGAGTTTGAGACCAGCCTGGGCCACATAATGAGATCCTGTCTCTACAAAAAAAATTTTTAGTTAGCCAGGTGTGGTGGCTGAGGTGGGAGGATCTCTTGAGCCCATAAGTTAGAGATTACAGTGAGCAATGATCATGCCACTGTACTCCAACCTGGGCAACAGAGCAAGACTCTGTCCCTAACAACAACAACAACAACAATAATAATAATAATTGGAGAGGAGAACAGCAACCCAAAAAGCAGCCAGCAAGATAGAACAGGGCCCGCAGGAGAGAAGGAGAAGAGCCCATGGGCACCATCCCTGGTATCTGAGCTGAACCCATGGCTGGAGGGATCATGCAGAACCTCAGAAATGGCAGCTTGTAGGTGGGAAGGTGGAAGAAAGCCCTGCTGCCCACTCCGCTTGGTTGTCGCCATACCCAGACTATTTTGTCCACTAATGAGCTGTCTTCCTCCGCACAGCGTCTGTCCATGTGGTTCTGTGGGAGCCTCAACACACTAAGCCAGCTGGGTGAGTCTTTTAAGACGAAGTAGGGTCTTCCTTGGCACAGCACTGAGCTTGACACCATGAGGTTTCAGGAAAAACACTGGGGAGACAAAGTGGACCCCCAGCTAGACCTGACAAGGCCTCGGCTGAGGAAAGGAGAGTGGCTCATCCTTTAGAGTACCCCTCCCTTGAGAGACAGTTTCAAGGCACCCACAGCAGGGAGGCTGAGCCAGCCTCCCTCTCTCTCTGGCCGACACTCTTGTTTTCCTGAGTACCCTTGAATGAGGGGTAATCATTCCAGAGACTCAGCAGGCGATGTTTGGCTGCCCTTAGGGAAAGGGAAATATGTCCAAGTCTATTTGTTTAAATTATTCAGCTCTCCAAGTTTCAAGGCTGCATGAAGGAGCGCCCCAGGGTGGCCAGGGCCATCAGCACCACAGACAGCGCACTCAGGCCCAAGGGGCCACCAGGTGCCGGAGGCTGGCAGCTGTGTTGGGGGTGGCTCCAGACCTTAGAAAACCCCCCTCTTGAGGCCCTAGGAGCATGTCCCTTTCACTGCAGCTTGAAGGGACATTGGATAAAGAATGTCACCGCCGGGCCTGGTAGCCTGGTAATCAACCATTCTCAGTGCCCTGCATGGAAAGGCAATTAAAGCAAGAATTAAAAAGCCATCGCATCATTTAAAATCCAATAACACGGCTGGCCTGAAATGTGTCCTCAGTCCCCGGGGAGGGTGGAGGTGGGCATGGGAGGAACTGAGGGCAGTGGGCTGCAACCTCAATGTAAAAGAGAGGCAGAAAGGGAGAAGAGGGTGGGGCAGACCTGGAGGCTCTGAGGTTACATACAGCCAAAATCTATTCCTCCATTCCCTCTAGGGGCCCTCCCCAATGACCCTGGCTTTAAGGATGTCCTCTTCTCCAGAGTCCTTCAGAGCTGGCTGCCCATGCTAAGTGCCATCTCATGGTATTCAGCATTTGATTCCTGGCTGTCCATCCTTCCCTCTCAGGCAGAGCAAGTGCTCCCACAGGGCCAGGCAGTGCTCACACTATCCAGGTGCACGTGCCCCACCATGTGCACACCCCCTTCCCCTACCAGGTGCCTAGGAAAAAGCTAACACTGGGTGCAGAATCACTCACTCCTTGCTGCAGCTTTTACATACTGCCCTGAACTAAACATCGGCCTACCCTGCCCTGCCTTATCTTCCCATGACCCAGCAAGGCCATCCTCCAAATGAAAACAATAAAACTCTAGATCTTCATGAATCTGGGTGTTAAACACAGAGTGAGTCTGGCCATCTCTCCCTTCTGTTTCCAATGTCTGCAAAGGGCTTATGCACATTCCTTCCTGTAAAAACTCTGAATTTGCTTCTCACGCCTAAGAGAGCTAGAGAATTTCTAATCTACTGAGATGACGTTAACCCTTTTCACATCAAATAACACCCTCCTGCAGGTAATCTTCCTGTCACAAGCGGACTACCTTGATGTGACTTGGAAAGGAGCGGGGATACTCCATTCCCTTTCATTTTCCAGCCTCCTTAGTAAAATTCGAACGCAGGAGGATTCGGGTTTGATTGGAGCTGTTCTTGCAATTTATGCCTCCTGTCCCTCGAGGGCTTACACGTGTCTATTTTAAATAAACTCCCCCTTTTCCTCTCCTTTTTTACAAAGAAAAATTGCAAATCTTCTCTGAGAAGAGCTTTTCTTTGGGGTGGAATTCACTTCTGACAGTCAAACATTCCTGAGATGGGGCCCTGGGTGAATCATGATTAAATGAATTATCTCTGTGATGGGGTCTTGCCTGAGAGCTGAGGATGTTCTCTCCAAGTCCTGCAGTGTTTGTGGCTGTGCTTTCCTAATAACTTGGTTGCTCTTTCAAGAAAAACTTATTCTAAGCGCTGGAGAGGAAGAAAAGAGATGGATGCTGTCAAGGAAGGGAAGGGTGGGCTCAAATGCCCCCTGTTTTTGGAACTGCTCTGGGCAGTGCTTTCTTGTTTTTGAACTAGGTAAGAGTAGCTGAGGCTTGTCACTATCTAAACGGCTTTCTCCAAATCCATCCTGCTTGTGTCCTGCATGCCACATGCAAGCATGAGATTATGCCTCTGGCTCACTCTGCCATCCTGAGTCTTAGGACCTGCCCATTGGGTGCATGTTTCAGTGAGATGTGGTGCAGCAGAGCCCACAAGGATCAGGAATTCAGGCGTGTGCTCGTTTGTGGTGGAGACCAGGTCTCTGCTCAGCTAGACACCTCTGAAGGGGTGGGGCCTGGGCTCCCCCCGGGGAACTGGGGCAGACTGACCAGCAAATAGTTCCCACTCAATTCCTGGTGAACTCACCCTCCTCCACCAGCCTCCTACCCTTTCCCAGAACACACCTAGCCATCCAGCCTTTGCCCTGGGCCCGAGGAAGCAGGGCCCTCCTCCTTCCCTTGCCACTCCAGAGTGGGCTGGTGGGGGAGGCCTGTGTGACTGCCACCTGCAGATGTCAACGGCTGAGGCTGCATGTGGCCTGCTGTTTCCATTTGCAGCTGCTGGCAGCCCCCCAAACCAAAAACCAGCAGATGTGGGGAAGTCAGTGACTGAGGTTTGCTGATGCAATGGAAGAGAAAAATTTGGACAGCGACGGCCTATTACCTGACTCTACCCTGAATAAGGTTGACATTTGAGGCAATTTGGGCTCCCATCCCCACAATATGTAACCTCTACCAAGACTTCTCTCCCTCTTCAACATGAAAGTGCAAACTTTTCTCAACATAGACTTCCTTAATCATTTATGAAAATGTGTCAGCTGTCCTTGCTTCCCATTCTAGTGTCTGGTGCCCTCAGATCAGGGAGCTGGGAGATTCCTGCCCCGAAGAGCTTGATGAGAAAGGAGAGGCCAACCTTTCCTTAGAATTAATTCGTCACTTCTAAGGCCATCTGCTTCCTCTTCACATGCATCCATCATCTTCTTAAAAATACAAGTTCATGTATTTAAAATTCAATTAAAAGGAGATGTAGTATCACAAGCTCATTTCACAGAAGGAACCGGAAAAAACCCCAAATCCCACAGAAGTCCAGCCCATGGTCTCGCTCTTAGCACCCACACCCTGTCCCTGGAAAAAAAGTTATGTGACCTCTTCTTGAAGCTTTATGGCAGCTGCTTTCATGATAAACCCCCCATAAATAGAAAAGAAACCAGAAGCAAGTTGGTGATGGGGACATTTCTAGAAGTATTTTAACCACCCGGAGAAATATTGACCAGGAAGTCAGCAGGGATGCTGTTGTAAAACTCGACCGAGTTTCCAAGTTGTGTGTACCCTGTCAATAGTCTATGAGGCTGAAGTGAAAAGAAAAGCATTTTATTGGATTGTTTGGGGTCCAGGTTGCCAGTGCGCATTGAGTGGACTCAACAGGAAATTGGAGATGCAGGAATGTTAATTTGAGTCACAGATGTAACACACAAACAAGCAGCTCAGCAAATTGGAAATTAATTCAGGGGGACCCATCCCTATGTCTGTGTCTTTCTCTCTGCTTGCGCAATGTCTATATCACAGGCTCTTGGTGTACAGTTTCTGCTGTGGATCATTTCCCAACAAATCATTTGTGAGTTCTGAAAAAAGACCCTGAGCCATAGAGGAAAAGAGTAAAAATACCCCACAGGTCACCAAAGCCTGTGTCCCCTGGGCCAGGGCAGAGGCGTTGCCCAAAATACATTCCTCGGTGCTTTGCTTGACCTAGTTTTAAATGCCGTCACCGTCAACTCGTATTTTTGCTCATGAGTCCAGTCGTACACCTCTGGCTCTGTCAGGGACATCAAGGACTTTAAGCACGAAGACTTGGTGACAGCCACCTCTCCTCCTCCCCTCCCTCCTGCGGCTGGTTTCTTTGCCCCTCCTTGGCCTTTACTTAACATGAGTGATGCACATTTAATTCTTAGCGGCGTCCTGGGCAAGCCAACCTTTTGAAATCTCTCGTTTTTCATTTTTGTTCCTTCGACTTTGGCACTCCCAGCAACTCCTGGGCTATTTCAGCTCATCTGAACTCTGCCTTCCTTGAGCCACTGAACCCAGGCTCTTTGAGGGAGCCATCTGGGAAACAGGGTGGTGGTTGAGCTGCCCCTCCCTCCAGGGTCCCCAGGTCCAGCTCTCCTTCTCAGGGGCCCCTCCCTCACACCCACATCCTCCATCCTGTGTCCTCGGGGCCTTGGTGACATACGTCTAACAGCTCACCTGGCTGTTTCCAGCACGTAGTTCCAACCTCCCAACGTCTTCTTATATTAGGTCTCTGTCCTCCCTGATGTTTGCCACATCTCCCAATTTAGTATCATCTGCAAATTTAATTAACATGCTGCTGTCTCCCTGTTCCAGGCCATTAAGGGAGATGTTACGGCAGGACCCAGCAAACAATATTTTCAAGGTCGCGAGGAGAGCTAAAGTGCTAATCCCTCTGCCCTATCTGGGGGGAAGAGGCAGTCAAGTGCCCACATGTGGTGCGAGCCACTTCCTCTGAGTCCTGTGAACTTCCTTTCCCAGGCTTGGGTGAAGCTTTCACGCCTCCCCTGCCACAGCAGCTGCACATCCGTGACAGCTCCACTTGGAAAGTGAAGAACATCAGATTATGCCTTCCTTTTATTTTTGTCCAGGTTCTAGCGGGAGAGAATCAGCCACTAATTGAGCATTTGCGGGGAGAGTCGATGTGCATGTTTAAGACAAAGCAGTCAGTGTTAGGCTTGGCATTCACCCAGCCCTCCATTTCTAAAGCATGAACCAGAACAGTGGAAAATGCCCGTCGAGGACCAAGGCTCCTGCCAAAGAGGGAGAGAAGACACTCCTGGCGAGTGGGCTCCTCACGGGCCATTCCATGAGATCTGCAGCCCAGAGGGGCAAGAAGGGAGATCCCAGCAGCTTCTGATCCCATAGCAGACCTGGATTCCCCCCACCTCCCATTAGTCTACTTTCCCCTCTTGCCTTACCAGGAGTAGCAAACCCATGCTTGCCTTCCTTCCACATCAAACTGCAGATATCTTACTGCAATACTGCAACTTACTTGGCTCAGAAACACTGAAATCATGGGAGAGATCCAGGAGAGTGCTACTCACACCCCCAAAATTGATCCTGGGTTATTTACTGTTTCCAGCACTTCCTTTCTCCGCATCCCTCACTACAGGCCCATCTCGGGTTTGGAGGCGCCTAGTCATTTCTCATATAAAGTGTCTTGGAGGTGCCTCTGGACCAGAGCCCTGACTGGCCCTGCAGAGGCATGGGTCTCAGAGCCCTAGTGCAGAGGGCCTGGGGGCTGGTGGCCTCCAGTGTCTTCTGGTACTCAGTGGACAGGCCTGGTCCACCATCTGCAACCCTCCCAGTCCAGGTCTGACTTCTTTAAACCTAAGAACATGTGAGCACAATCTGCACTTGTCCCGGTTAGTTAGCTCATACTATATCATGCTCAGATACCTTGTGGGGAACGGCTTAAGGAGAGAGTATAGAATCTATACCAGGTCACTGGTGCATATCTTTCCCAGATATAGACATCCCTATGGTCACTTGCCAAATAATGAGAGGCAGAAAAGTACAGTTAAAAACTGTTGCTGCTGGGCTCGGTCGCTCAGCCTGTAATCCCGCGCCTTTGGGTGGCTGAGGTGAGTGGATTGCTGAGCCCGCGGGTTTGAGACCCGCCTGGGCAACTTGGTGAGACCTCATCTCTACAATAAATCAAAAATTAGCTGGGCATGGTAGCGCGTGCCTGTAGCTCCAGCTACTTGGAAGTCTGAGGCAGAAGGATTGCCGGAGCCCAGCAGGTCGAGGCTGCGGTGGCCAGGAACAGCCACTGCACTCCAGTCTGGGTGACAGAGTGAGACTCCAACTCAAAAAAAAAAAAAAAAAACTGTTGCTAAAAACTTGATTCTGGGCTGTGTGCAGTGGTTAAGTGCAGTAATCCCAGCACTTTGGGAGGCCAAAACCAGAGAACTGCTTGCATCCTGGAGTTCAAGACCAACTTAGGCAACATAGTGAGATCTTGTTTCTACCCAAAAAAAAAAAAAAAAAAAACTAGCCAGGCATATTGGTGAGTGACTGTGGTTCCAGCTACTTGGAAGACTGAGGTGAAAGGATCGCCTGAGCCCCTCAGATCAAGGCTGTGGTGAGCCATAATTGTGCCACTGCACTCCAGCCTGGGTGACAGAGTGAGACCCCGACTCAAAAAAGAAAACTTGATTCTGAAGCCAGATTCTGAGTTTGAATTCTGCCCCAGCCATTTTAATAGCTGTGTGGGTCGGTTTTTTTGTCTCAGCTTTCCCACGTGTAAAATTGGTTAACAACCTCTGGGCTTTTGTGAGACTTAAAGGAGTCGACACGTGTAATAGTGGACTGTTATCTGTCACGTGCCCCAGACACTGTTGAGGTCAGGGGCCAGCAAACATTTTCTATAAACGTCCAAATAATAAATGTCTTCAGTTTTGTGGGCCATAAGGTCACCATCACACCTACTCAACTTTGCTGCTGCAGCCCCAGAGCAGACATAGGCAACATGTAAATGAACGAGAGGCACTCTGTTCCCATAAAACTGTATTTGTTGACATGGAAATTTAATTCATGTGTCACTAAATATTATTCTTTTGACTTATATTTTTGTTTTCTTTTTGAGTTGGAGTCTCATTCCATCATCCAGGCTGTAGCATAGTGGCATCATCACAGCTCACAACAGTCTCTGGCCTTCTGGGTTCAGATGATCCTTCTGCCTCAGCCTCCTGAGAAGCTGGGACTACTAATTTTTTTTTGGTAGAGACAAAGTAACTCCTGAGTAGCTGGGCTCAGATGATCCTTCTGCCTCAGCCTCCTGAGTAGCTGGGACTACTATTTTTTTTTTTTTTTTTGTAGAGATAAAGTCTCACTATGTTATCCAGGATGGTCTCAAACTCCCGGGTTCAAGTGATCCTCCCACCTCAACCTCCCAAAATGCTAGGATTACAGGCATAAGCCGCTGCACCTGGACAATTTTTTAAAATTATTAAACAATGTAAAAACTCTTCTTAGCTTACTGGCTGTAAAAAACAGGTGGCGGGCTGGCTGTGTCCCCAGGCCCTATTTTGCCTGCCGTGGTCTAGGTGATGTTGTGCAGGTGTAACATGCCCCACCATAGCAGGGTGGAGAGAGCCACCCAGTGCATTCCTGAGCCTGGCAAGCTGGAATGGGGCTGCATGTCACAACCCTTGAGCAACCAACGTTGGTGACCTGGTCTCCAAAGTCCATCTTGAAACAGGCACTGATACTCCAGTGAGGACTAAGGTCAAGAATGGCAACTCAGTCACAAACATTGGTATTTTGAGCTTTAATTCCTCTGAGATAAATCTCAGACTTTGGAGTCACACTGTACATCTAAGAACGGTCACTGACCGTGCTGCACACGGAGACGTGGCTGGCGGGAAGTGATGACACCAAGATGCCGGCTGTTTTTATGAAGCCTTGCTAAGCAGGAAATGTAGAAGTTATCTGTATTGGGCTTGAAGCTCTGCGAACATTTGTTTCATTCTGAGGGGAAAAGTCAGAGTAGATGAAAGGACCGATGAGGCGGGGGTTCCTGGGCAAGAGGCAGTCCCCATCTGGGTGTGGGCAGCCCCTCTGGAAGGCGCTATGTGGTTTGCCTGGGAAAATGGCAGCTGCCCACCCAGGGCCTAGGAATTCTACTCCAGGCTATTCCCCACGCATCCTCTCCCTGCTCCGGTGCAGGCACTCAGCCATCGAGTGCTCTTCCCGTGTGATGTTGTCGTCACATCCTCCTCCTCAAGGAATCATGAGGACCCCAACATGCCCACCCATCAAATCTAAATCTTTCTATTTGGTTTCTAAGGGCCAGACAGGCAGAGCGTCTTGTTCTTTTCCTCTATACCTACTTGGACCTGACTGAGCCACTCCCAACTCATACAGAGGATCTCCATGATACCCTATCCTCTGTGCCATTCTATGTCTGGGTATGCCCTGTCCCCTCAGAAGCTCCCATTTCCACTCTCTGCTGTACCGAGTCACATCCAGTCTTGACCCTTGTATGAAGAGACCTTGCAGCGTGGTCACAGATGAACGGTTTAACTGTGCCTCAATTTCCTCATCTGTTAAATGGGGGAAATAAATGCACCAACTTCATGGGGCTGCATGTCAAGCCTTCCCTGAACAATACCATGTTCTGGAAATAGCACCAGCCAACAGCAGCAGCAAGACAGTTGTAACTCCAGATGGCATTCACATCTTCCCCCTTCCATCCTTGACTCTGTAGACTTACTGTTTGAGTTACGTGACTACCATGAAACATCTCTCATAGAGGTGTTCGGCTTCCCACTTAGGCTACAAACATATAGACCTTTTTCTATGGTCACCTGTACACACTTCCTTGGTTCCCTGGTGGCATGTGGTCCTGGCACCCTGGGTCTGGACCTGGTCATTGTCTTTTCTTTAACCGAATAGAAAGCTGTCACAGACTCCTGAATACTTGCTTTCTCGAGGGGCTTCGAGGAGGAGACTGAAGAGAAGTTATCTTTCTAATATAGCACTCTGACAGGTTGACAGAGAATCTGATCACTGAAGAGTTGGCCTGTAGACACTCACCAACGACATGTATCTAAGGAACAAAGAAGAAAAGGCTTTCATTAACCTGACCTCTGAGAGGCAGCTGAGTTTTCAACGGACAAGAGAATGTCATCTAGGTGGGGACTGGTTTCCACCTACCCCTGATTGCTACTCATAAGAGATTCCAGGAAGGCCCTGGAAGCCTGTAGCGTGACAGTCTCTGCCTGTGGTTTCCATGAGCTTCAAGAATTCAGGCTCCCCCACCCAAGGCCCCCAAAGTTCTGGCCAAAGGTTAATAGGATCCGAGGGGAGCTCTAGGAGTTGGGAGGTATATAAGGGCCCGTCAGAGGAGCTGGACACCAGAGGACAAGCAGAAAGAGACCTCTCCAGGCCCACTGAGACCACACTAACGCCGTAAGTAGTCACTGGAGAAAGTGGGTGGGGAGGTTGTCAGTGTCAGCCCTAAAGCAGAACAGTGGTGCAAGCTGAAGCCAGCCCAGTCTAGGGTTCTTTGAGGCAAGCTGACCCACTCCTGCATCTCTCTGCCACCTTCTAATACCTTCAGGCTGAGCACCTCAAGCTGATTCCCAAGGGAATTGGTGACAGAAGCTGGGCTGAAGCATGGAAGCTGGAGGGAAGCTGGTAGGTACAGCTCCCTGCAAAGCAGAGGTTGTTGTGGGTGGGTCTGGCACCTCAACAGCAGGTCAGGAACCCAAGCCAGAGTTCAGCAAGGACAGCGGGCCCCACTTGGCATGATGGCTTTGCTCCAGAAAATTAAGAAAAAAGCTGGTCCCAAGGGAAATCACATGGCTGCAAGACTAGCCCAGTCTGGTGCATCTGTAGGGGAGGGTGGAGGGCATCCCCTCATGCAGAGCTGAGCACTTGCAGGCTGCAGCCACCCCATCCCTGATGATGGAAAAGGGAAGCCAGCACCTCATTGTACAGTGAAAAGCTCCTTCTCCCACCCCCAGCTCACCAGAACACAAATAAATGTAGGTGACACGCCAACCGCCAGCCGGATCAAGAAAATGAGCAGCAATTGGATTTTGCCTTTTTTTATTTAAAGTTTTTATTGATTCTTATGGGGTGAATTAAATACAAACACCAGGATGAAAAGGGATCTATAACATCTCCGTGAAGGAAAGGGGATGCCATAAATGTGACATATCTGTCTCCGATGGGGGAAGGAAGTGGGCCCCAGAGGCTCTGCAGGGAAAGGATCTGAATGAGAGGGAAGGAACAAAGATGGAGCCTACCCACCCCACCCGTTCTCCATTCAGCTCAAGCTCCTCTGGCTCTGTTCTGGGCCGCCCTAGAGGGAGGTGGTCCTCCTAACCTGCTGGGATTTGCACATAGCTTGGATGGGGAAGCTTTGGCTGCCTGAGCTCTCCCGTTCTTACTCATGGAATGTGAACAAAATGGCGAAAGCAGGGAGGGGAGAAGAAGAGAGCGGGGTAGGGACAGAGAACAGGAAGAGCAAAAAGGCAGAGGAGGGTACTTCCTGTTGGGTAGAGGTGGCTTTAGATGACTGAGGAGACAGGTCTTGCCGAGAGGCAGGATGCACACCTGTGGCACCGAAGTTTCTATCTGAAGGGAGAGCCCTGCTTAGACCTGTAGACAAGCCAGGAGGCTGACCCAGAGCAGGACCACCTTCTTCCCACAGAATCCAGGCCACCTGAGGGCTGGGGGAGCTCTTTACCCAACACCCTGTAGCCACCTCCACCCCCACCCCCATGCTGCAGTGGTGCCCTGGCTCCCCTCCCCGCTTGGAGGCCTGGCCCTGTACTCAGCAGTCCACCCAGGGCAGGAGTGGTGGCACCCAAGGAGTGTGGCATTCAACAGGCCTGGCCCTGGGACGCCCTCCTCCATCTTCTCATGGGCAGAGGCAACATGAAGTGGGGTATGGAGGGAAGAGCACAAAACCTCAGAAAGACCCCACTCGTGCCAGTACCCTGTCAGCACTCACTGAGTTCCAGGTATTGGTGGGCTTACATGGAGGAGGCTCCCTTCCCTGTTGTTTCTGATGGTGGCCAATGGGCAGCTGGGCTGGCCCTGGGGAGGGGCTTGTTCAGAGCTGGTGCTCGCCCCATGGAATGAGAGCTCCACTTTCAGCTCTGGGATGAAGCCCCATGTTGAATCTTGCCATCTGGCTCCTCCTCTGCGTAAGCAGAAGGTCTTGGTTTTTTCCTCTACAGACTTGGGGTCTTGGGCTGGTGCTCCCAGATAGGGTCCTGGTCATCTGGACCTTTCATCATTCTAATTGGCACATGAAGCCGGAGGTCTCCCTGGGTCTTGGGGTCGCAGTCCTATTGCTAATGTAGGAGCCCTTTCTCTGAGAAATGGAATCCTTCTTGCTTTATGAGCCTAACTGGTTCCAGAAGACCTCACCTGTAGCACAGAAAGGGGCTGACAGGTGGAATGGTTCTTCTCTGGTATGTGGCAGGGGGCTGGGTGGCCTTGGTTAGTTGTCACAGCTCTGGGGCAGAGAGGGGACTCAGAGCTCATCTGGTAAAGTCCTGATACCAAGCCAGCCCCAAGGCCAAAGAGGCTAAACTTCTCCCCAAGATCACACAGCTATAGGTGGGGCATGGACCAGAGCTGAGGGCTCCTGCCTCTGATGCAGCAAGCAGTCTGTCACTGTATCCTAAATGTGGTGACAAGAATGCCTTATTATTGTCCAGCTACAAGATGGTGTCCCGCAGGGCCGTGGTTGCCCTGCTGGTGGTGCACGCAGTCGTCATGCTGGCTTTGCAGACTGAAGCCTTTGTCCCCATCTTCACCTACGGTGAACTCCAGAGGATGCAGGTAAGAAAACCCTACTGCTCATCTCACAGACATGGCGGAGGTGGCTCACAGCCCTGGCCGGCCCTGAGGGTGGGGGTTCATGTCTCTGAAGCACAGTGCTCCTTTGGTAAACCCATGCTTAACGACCAATACAAGTGACACGGAGGAGGACAGCGGGAAGGACCAGGATGCAGGATGACCCCAAGCCCCAGCTGTCTCTGGTCACTGGCATCACTCAGAGATGTCAGCGGCTCACGTGAGCAACATCCTTCCCACCCCTGCTCATCTTTCAGAGGAAGTTTTAAATTAACAGGTCAATAAATATTTACTGAGCCTCTCTGCAGTACAAGAGGCCACCCCGGGTAATGGGCCAGGGCATGCAAGGAGATCTCAGTGCCTTCAGGGAGCAGGCCAGGGTGCCAAGACACAAACACATGAAAAATTAACTAACAGTCAAAGACAAAAGGGAGATGTCACAGGCAGGACGTGATGAATTGCTCCATAAGTGATGCTGATGCTAAGGGCTCAGGTTCAGAGGCGGGAGGAATGGTCAACCGGAAGCTTGTTTGGAAGCCTGCAGGGAAGAGGTGAGACTCAGCAGGGCCTCAAGAGATCAGGACAAAGTGCCCCAGGAAGCCAGTCCCTCCTCCTCTTTAAAAGCCTCCTCCTCTTTAGAGCCCAGAAGAAAGCAAGATGGGCCTAATGGAACTCAGGCATCAAGGGCCTAAGAGAAATTGGATTGCTGGCCCTGCCTCCCTGGTCCCTTTTACTTTAGACTTCAGGGAATTTTGAGTGCCTGCACGGATGTTTGGTTCCCTTTAACCCAAGGAGAATAAGAAATGGGGCTGTCATGTCTCTCCTTGTCCCACCTGTTGGAGACTGAGGTTCTAGCAGGGACAAATACACTAGTCAAGTCTCAGGCTTGGGGGAGGGTTCATGGCTCTGTAGCAAAGCCTGTCAGCAGGGGAGGTATCCACATCTCTCACAGGTGGACAGGGCTCTGAGCAGAGGCAGGTCTGAATCCAGAGCCCCTTCTTCGAGCAGATGTGGGAACTGGGGAGGTACTACAGCAGATCCGCCTTCCTGCACGCCAGCTTACCCTCCCGGGCAACGACCAGTTATTCTAGAATCCCCAAGTCTCAGGGCACGGAGAAAGCCCCAGAGTGACGTTAGAAAAACCAAGAGAATGGGGTGTGTCTGATCTCAGTGCCTAGGGACCTGGCGAGCAGTATGGCAGGCAAGATTTGGGGCTGGACAGAAGCAATTCGGTAGAACATAAACTAGCAAAATGGCAGCCAAAGGCTACTTTGCATTCATCTGTTCCGTGGTTTTTCTCCTCGTAATTGCTGGGCGCCGGGATTTTTATGAAGAAGCTGCAATCTCCTTCCTCCATAATTCATCTCCCTGTCTCGAATCTTATAAATCACCTACCAGGGACTCCGAGTTCCTGGGCCACACCACAGCGGCCTCCTAGGCTAGGCTGTCTTGCTACCTTTTTTATAGGCTCTCTACTAAGGGAGACACACTTTCACGCTTAATATGCATGAAGGGCGGCCATTATTTTCAGCTTTTTAAGTTAATTAACAGTAACAATCTGGGTGCAGTGTTTTAAGTACAAAGGAGTAGGTTCCTCATCAAGTTGACCTGTTGGTGGGCAGCCCCAAGGGTCGTTCTTAAGCCCCTGGGCGTCTCCTGGGGAGAAGGGGTTCTTTTTGTCTGTGGGGAGCTCCGGACAGTCAGCACCCAGGGTGAACGGAGACAGGCAGGGGGTCATCTGGGCAGGCTGAGGGAGGGAGGTTTGATACAATGTTCTTCTCTGCTGCTAGGAAAGGGAATGGAATAAAGGGCAAAAGAAATCCCTGAGTATGTGGCAGAGGTCTGAGGAGGCAGGTCCTGTAAACCCCGCAGAGCCCACTGAGGAAGAAGAGAACAAAATGATTCAGGTGAGCAGACAATGAGACCATGGCTCCCCAAGCCTAACCAAGAGGCGGGGGGCCCATGAGCCACCCTCAGTCATGGAATGTCCTAGGACACTGCAAGGAATAAGACATCCAGGCCAGAGCTCCATCCCAATAGGGAGAGACAGAGTCATTTTAGGCACCAGTTAAGGAAGTGGGATAGTAACTGAGTGGGGTTGGGGGAACTCCTTTGTCCCTGGGAGAAGTCAGGGAAGAATTCCCGGAGGAGATGACATTTGATTGGAATCTTGAATGAAGCGAAGGAGCAAAGAGCGGAGGTGAAAGCCTCCCAGAAGAAGCAATAGGAAGTGCAAGGCCCTGCTAAGAGCCGGATGGGTCTCAGGCACTCAGGCAGGCGGGCAGAGAGAGGGCGAGGTCAGCAGGCCCAGGTGTGCCACAGGGGGGTTTGAAGCAGGGACATTACCTGATTCCACTGATAGGGGTAGCACAAGTGGAGGCTGGAGACCAGGGAGAAAGTAGGAGGAGCTGCATTCCCCCAGGGAAAGAGGTGACAGACACGTGGTTCCTCCCCTCCTAGACAGGAATTCAGGAGCAGGGCGGGCCTCGTGCATGGATAGTCCTAACTGAAGAGTCTTGAGCATGTGCCATCTAGTTCTTTTATCTCACAGATTTGGGTGATGAATGAATGAACCCCTACTATGTGCAAGGCACTGGGGACAGAGTAGTGGACCAAAGAGACACAGCCCTGTCCCCCTGGAGTTCATACTCCAGAGGGGAAACAGAAACACCATCCTTCAAGAACCAAAACAGACCACAGACAAGGCAACAACAGTAAGCAAACTCTGCAGTGTGACAGCTAGTGACAGGTACTACCTTTTTATCAAAGTAAAAGTAGGGCAAGGAGCTGGGGAAGTTGGGGGTTTAAATAGGGTGACAGACTGGGTGCGGTGGCTCCTATCCGTAACTCCAGCACTTTGGGAGTTCAGGCGGGAGGATCTCTTGAGCCCAGGAGCTCGAGACCAGCCTAGGCAACATAGCGAGAACTTGTCTCTACAAAAAATCAAAAAGTAGTTGGGTATGGTGTCATGCACCTGTAGTCCCAGCTACTCGGGAGGCTGAGGCAAGAAGATCACCTGGGTCCAGGAGGTAGAGGCTGCAGTGAGCCGTGATCATGCCACTGAACTTCAGCCTGGGCAACAGAGTGAGATCCCAACTCAAAAAATAAATAGGGTGACAGAGCTGGCTTCGAGAGTAGATAGTATTAGTGCAAAGACTCAAAGAGAGCAAGGCAGTGAACCATAAGGGTGTCTGAGGGAAGAGCATTTCAGGTAGAAGGAACATCTAGTGCAAAGGCCCTAAGGGCCTGTTGTGTCCAGGAATAGTGAGGAGGCTGGGACAGGGAGACAGGCCAGACTGGACTTCAAAGGCCATTGTTTGTATTTTTCATTCACTCTGCTGAGGTGGGAACAAGGGTTTTTGAGTAGAGGAGAGACATGATCTGATTTATATTTTACATGGGTCTCCCCAGCTGCCGTACTGAGAACAGAATAAAGGGACAAAAGCAGAATTAGGGAGACCACTGAGAAGGCTGCTGTAGTATACGAGAAACACAGAGGGAGAGGCTCAGCTTGGGGTGGTCATGGTGGAGGCAGGGCAGAAATGGACTTGGGGAATATTTTGGAGATAGAAACCACAGAATTTTCCAAAAGAATGAATATAGCATATAAAGATAAAGTAAAGCCTGGGTGTGGTGGCTTAAGCCTATAATCCCAGCACCTTGGGAGACCGAGGTGATAGGATTGCCTGAGCCCGAGGTTTGAGACCAGCCTGGGCAACATGGCAAGACCTCGTCTCTACAGTAAATCAAAAAACTAGCCAGGCGTGGTAGCGCATGCCTGTAGTTCCAGCTACTTGGGAGGCTGAGGCGGAAGGATCGCTGGAGCCCAGCAGGTCGACGCTGGGGTGGCCATGAGCATACCAAAGCACTCTAGTCTGGGCGATGGAGTGAGACTCCAACTCAAAAAATAAAAAAAGATAAAGTAAAAACTGACTTCAAGGTTTTTGGCTGGAAGTACGGATTTGTCACTAACTGAGACTGAAGTCTGTGGTTGGCTACAGGCTGGTGGGAAGAAAATCAGGAGGTCAGACTGGACCAGTGAACCATCAGATGCTCTTGGGCATCTAGTAGAGACACTGCACTGACATACAAGTCTGGAGTTCAGCAGAGAGGTTAGGGCTGGCAGCACGAACATGAGTGTCACCAGCAGTTTGATAGAATTTCAGGCCAAGACTGGGTGAGCTCTCTCACGGAAAGGGAGAGGCCCCAAGCCTGAGTGTGGGGCATTTCACATAAGGGGGCCAGAGGGATGAGGCAACTGACGTCCAGAGAGAGCAAGCGCCTTGCCATGGCCACACAGGAGTCAGGGCAGAACCGGGAGTCAGGGCAGAACCGAGCTGGACTCCTGCCTTCTGCTTCCCTCTGGACACTCAGGCCAGTGATCTTTCCAGCACTGTCAGGCACATGGCCCAGACCGCAACCTCGGTGCTGTCACCCCACTCAGTGAGGTGGGCTCACTTCCTTCCCACCTGCACTCTGACCTCCTTGGACTCAGGGAGAGTGAGCTGGGTGTGAGTCCCGCAGCTGGCAAGGGAAGCTGGCTCAGGAGCCCCAAATGTACCTGAGGCAGTTTGAGGACTGACTGCAAGGTCTCCGTGGGACATGACACAAAACCCCCGTGGCCTTCTTAGAAAGGCATGGAGTGCAGTGCCTCTTACCCCTTTCACCTCCTAGAACCAGGGTATACAGGCCCGTAGGGGTCCTTTCTAGACTACGCAGTGCAGCCTTATTTTTTTTTAATTTTAAAGATATGGGGTACAATTCAGGGTTAGGTATACAAATGTTCATTATGCAGGTACCTCAAATGCCAATCCCAACACCCTTCCCCTGGCAGTTTCCCACTACTGCCAATCCCTTTCCTATAGTATTATGATAATTGTTCAAGATCCGCTTATAAGTGAGAGCATGTGGTATTCAGTTCTGTTTCTGTGATAGATCATTCAGTATCATAGACTCTAAGTTTCTGCGAAGTCAGTCTCCTCATTTTAAATTGAGGTCACTGAGGCCAGGCAGGACCCAGACCTGGGCTGCTCAGACACCCCAGGGACCTCCAGCCCATTTCCCACTCCCAGGCAAGCCGGTGGGAGGCAGGGGGTTGGGGGCGCAGGCGCCAGGACTCCTCCATGGCCACTCAGTAGAGGCAAGGAGTCTCCGAGTCAGCAGGCTAGTCTGTGCAGCAAGACCACTGAACCAGGGAGCCCAGGGGGGTGATAGGGAGGCCAATCAGCGCCCTAGCCTCTGCCTCAAGGCCACAACTGCCCCCTTTTGTTGAGAGCCTCCAGACAGCGAGAGGGGAGGCAGCCTGGTGGTCACCAGCACAGCCCTGGAGCCTCTTGGGTGGAATATCTTCTTCCTCTGCTCTTTACCTCTGTGTGGCCCTGAGCAAGGTACCCAGCCTCTTTGTCCTCAGTTTCCTCATCTGTAAAATGGAAACACAAGCAGGCCCTACCTAGCAGGGCTATTGAGAGGCTTAATAGACATAAGGCACTTAGAATGAAACACAGTAGACTCCACCTGGCCCTTGGGAGGTTCCACGATGTTAGCTATTATTACTGGGGGTGGGAAAGTGAGTTCTCCCCATGTGAAAAGCCAGATGGGGTTCCTGCTGACCCACCCTCCTGTCCCAGCCTCCCCATGAAGGAAGGTATATTGATGTCTTCTAGGATCCAGCCATCTAGTTAGAACTAGAGGAAGGTGCCAGGATTCCCAGCAGGCCTGACAGAGGCCCAGAGGACAGGGAAGAATGGGGTCAGCAGAGTGGTGAGGCTCCTGTGGGTCCCTCCTGCCACCTGTAGGGCACCCAGGGGTTAACGGCCTCTCCACAGCACTCCCTTCTTGTTAACGCTGCCTTATTTCACAGCTGACTGCTCCTGTGGAAATTGGAATGAGGATGAACTCCAGGCAGCTGGAAAAGTACCGGGCAGCCCTGGAAGGGCTGCTGAGCGAGGTGCTGCAGTCCACCCGGAACGGTACGGGAGGGCGGGGCGTCTCTGCGCCGGGCCTGACCTCCACCCACCCTGGTGTTAATATTCCAGAAGCATGTCTGAGCAGAGTGTGAGGACGGTGATTTGTTTTCTGCTTTGCACTTGAGAACCGTAGAGCTGTCTTCTCCCCGGGCGCACCCCAGCCTCCTGGGGAAGCCTAATCACGGAGCAGAGCAGGTTCTGATGCCCACTGCTGGTCACGGGTCCCAGTTCTCAGCGGGGGGGGCAGGGCGAGGGGGGGGTGTCTCATGCCCACTTCCCAGTCGCCTATTGGCAGAGAGCCACAACAAATCAACAACCACTTACCCACCCAACCCTCCCCTGCTCCAGATATTTTCATTCCCTCCCAAAACACCACCGAGGCTGGGCTGGGCAGTTGCTCCAAGGAAATTCTGGTGTAGGCTTTTCTTTTTTTGTCATTTGTTCTGCAAATTGAAATCCTGAGCCCCATTTGGTCTTGCCCCGTTCAAGGTCTGCCCGAGTTACTTGTGTAAAGCTAGATCTCCTGTGACAAACAGCCACTAATTACTGCTCAGAGTCCCCGGGAGGAGAGGAGAGAGACACGGGGGAAGTGCTGTTGGAGAGGGAGAAAGTGGGAGGTTAAACGACTTGCCCCAGGCTACAGGCTTCCAGGGCCCGCAGAACTCCCACCCCTCCCTGGCCTGCCCTGCATGCCCCCTACCCTGGCCTGCAGGCTGGTTTTAGAGGGCAGTTTCATAAGCAGACCTGCTAACAGTACTGAGCTGCAAACCTCTGCCTTCCCCAGCAGCCAAGTGATGCCCGGCTCGGGGGAGAAGGTGGACAGCTCTGGGAGCCGCCTTCCATCCAAGGGGGGCCCACCAGCGGGGCTCGGAAGGAAAACAACCTTTCCAAAGCAAATCCCCCTCCAGCAAATAAAGCATGAAATATACAGAAATGGCTCTTATTTAATATTTTAATCTCCAAAGGGCAAACTCAGGTCATGAGAAAAGAGGGTGGGAGGGGAGAGAATCAAGTTGCAAAGGAGTTGGCCATCCATGCTACATACATTAGCAAAGCGTGTGCCTTTTGTGAGCTCTAAGTTCAAATGTTAACTCAGATCAAGGAACTCACTGATCCTGCGGGTACAGGTGAGGAAACTGAGCCCCGGAGAGATGGAGTTTTTTGCCTTCAGTCAGTGGCCAAGCAAGGGCTGGAACCCCAGGCCATTTTCAGTTTATTGACTGACATACTGGAAGTCTATCGTGTCAGAAGATTATAAGGCCCTGTGCTCCGCCCCTTGCTGAGAACCTTCCAACTAGTCCTTTAACCTCAATGAGCCTTTGCAAAAGCAAGGTGGTAATATCCACCTTGAGATCTGGGGACGGAGGCACCAGCAAAGAGCAAATGACTATTATTATTATCACCTTGTGACTACAAGCTCTGGCATCCGCAGCAAAATTACACAGTCAACCCACTTATTTCTGCCTTCTAAACAAAACTGGAGGGGAAATTTCCCTCTAATTTAATTTTGCATTAATGAATGTTCATTTATTTATAAACTGGGGCCATGAAGGAACCACAGTTCCCTCCATCTATCGGTTACCAGCAATCAGACACAGTGTCCATTCATTCCATACTTCCATCTCCCTGGTCACTGCAGGGGGCTGAGCCACCCAAAGTAGTTACCAGAATAAGAAGACTCCAGCCCTTTAAAAGGATCCTCTTTTGGGCGTTCTGAATTCTTCTGAGGAAAGCCCAAACCTTCTAGGGGCCCAGATCCCGACATGCTGCAGGTTCACACGCATTTCCAGCGCACACACTGATCAGTCCGAGAGCTGCTGCAGGTTCCTGGGAAAGGCTGCCAGGAGGTCTGGTAATAAGTGGAGAGGAAGCTGCTGCCATGGGGCACATGGGGGTGAGGAAGTAGGAAAGAAAAACCCATGAGGCATGGCATTGGGAAGAACTGGATCCAAGACTCCTCTGCCCTTCCAAGTTCCACCATGCCAGAGCACCCTCAAATCTGTCACACACTCCAAGGAGCAGAAAAACAAGAGCTGGGGGTGCTCAGCCATGTTGAAAACACAGATTTTGTGTCCTTCTCACACCCTCTGCTGGAATCCGCCCCTGTAGTGAGCCCACCTTCCCCCATCACTAGCAGAGAGTGCCCATGTCTGGAGAGGGGTCCCAGCACCTGCTGGTGAATTTTCCCTGAGTCCTTGGGCTTTGGAGAGTAACAGTGAAACAGACACCCCAGAGGGAAATGGGGCCTAAGGTGATTTCTCCCCAGGTGGTCTGCACTTTTTAAACGGGAATTGGTTCAGCAACGGCACAGCACCAAGGAAGGTGCAGAGCTGTCCATTCTACAGAAAAGCCCAGTTCAAAGCTCAGCACTGTAGTCCAGTGTCCTCAGCCCTTGCACCAGTGCCTCTGATGTGCTTCTGGGTAATGAGGCGCAACTGGACCCAGCTACCACCTACAACTGTATGCACAGTGCGCTGGCCGCTTGTTTAGATGTGTTGGCTCTTTCTTCTCCTGGTTTCCTCCTCCTGCCACTGTTCGATTTCTCACAATCAGCTCATATAATTCTTTTTCACCAACGAGCTCCTCCCGTTTCCAGGACAGCAGACTCGATTGCTTACAGGACATGCACAGCCTTGGAAGAAATTAAAACTGGGGGGAGGCTAGGGAGGGTTCTGTGAACTGAGCAGAGAAAAAATAACCACAGTGTTTTCACAGAACAGCAGAAAAAAGAGACAGACTCATGGTTAAAGCTACAGAAGGAGTGGGACCAGAAATCAGCCAGGATCAGAGACAGAGAGAATTCCCAGAGTAACCAGCACAGCAAGGATGCTGTTCCTCTTCGCATCTGGCTGAGGTTTATCCAGCAAGATCTGCAAGAATCTCTCCAGATACCTGGCAATTGCTGAGAGGCACAGATTACCCCGTCTTCATTTGAAAAGTACTTTCCACTTATAGGACCACAAGTAATTATAGGGCAACTTGAACCTAGCTTCACAAGATGGAGATGATGAGGTATTTTCTCTGTAACCACATCAGTGTGATTTTAGAATTATTGAGCTACATAGATTTGCCATGAAATTGAATAGTTAAAAGCAAAGAGTAATTGCCTGATATCTGTACGCTGTAATTTAGTATAATCTAATCATGGACAAAGCCCAAAAGAAAATGTTCTGAAAGCATTACATTTTTCTTCATACACAATTTGTTATTGACATCAGGTAATGTATTCCATGCCTCTAAAGGAACCCTTACCCATGGATATCAAAGTGTGAGAGTGGTCAAAAGAGCGAGAATTTCATTTAATTTTCAACAGTTTATGAAACACCATTCTGGCATTTCTCTGTGACTGTATCTGCCCCTTTGCTGACATATCCCCAGGCCTAGAAAGAGATGAAAAGGATGACCTCATCTTCCACAAGGCACTGAGACGGGGCAACCAGAAGCTGGGTGCTCCTGGGGTCATTCCAGTCAAAATCTGAGACCAAAATGGCATCCACTTTCCCATCACTCCCCTAGCACCCTGCCCCAATGTGATGCCACCCATGGCATGGCTTGAAGGAAGCCCCCCGAATAGCTGAAGGGGTGCATGGGTCCTCGAGGAGGTGGATCAAGGACAAGTCTGTGGTCCCTGAGCGTCCTGAGGACCTGATAAATGTGTGCAGGGCTTTTTGCAGGAGGAGAAGGAGGATGAAGCCCACTAAAAGATTTATGGCCGTTATTATTATAAGGCTTTGCTGAGACAGAGAGAGGTCAGCAGGACGGAAGGGAGAGTGCAGCCCTCCGGGAATCCAGAGCGTGCTCCGAGCAGCCCTTCACCGCTGCTAAATGCGTGGATGTGGTTACTAAGTAGATGGAGACACTGGAGCTTGTTTTTCCTCTTCTGCCTTTAATACCTCAGGAAGACCGACCACAGCCTGAGCGGCTCACCTTAAAAAAACCCACAGCAGAGTGGTGAGAGGGTGGCACACGGGGCAGCCTTGTACTTGGCAATATCGCCCTTTTCTTTCAAATATGTGTCCCCACCTTGGACAGGCCCAGCAGGAGAGCCGCGCTGAAGGCAGGTAAGGCCGGCCCTAGGAAGCCCCGCAGGCCTCATGAGCAGCTCCTGAAAGGACAGAGGTGGCAGAGAAGCAATGGGGTTGAACCCTTGGTGGGGAATGTGTGGATGGTCATGTGGAGGACAGTAAAAAGAAAAAACCAATGTTACTAAACTGTGTCAAAGGGCCTTGCGGGGTGGAGAATATTGATGCAGAGCTGACAAGGGGATATGAGCCTAGGAAGGGTGGGACTGGAGGTCGAGTTCAGGAGGAAAACGAACAGGCATGAGCCCCAGGAGAAACGACTGACTGACTTGTGAGGTGCCTTCTAAGAGGGGTGGGGAGGGGGCACACTGATCAGCAAATACGCTGCCAGGGGCCTATTGACGCACACGCCAAAGGCCTGTAAGACTCTGCAAATCAAGGCCCATGACAGCCAGAAGCCACCGTGGGAGAAGAAGGGTTAATGTGTGTGGCAAAAGGCTACAACTGCAAGCACGATAGGTCTATGCTAGAGGAAAGACAGCAGGGTTCCGAGGAAGGGGCTATGGGCCATCTGCCCTAGGTGTGTGTGATGGTGGTGGCAGCGTCCCCAAACACAGGAAGCTGACAAAGCCCATACTTTGTACCACCTCTGGGGGTGGCTCCAGTGCAGTCCATATTTTTCAATCATCCTGAGATCCATTGTGATAAAACAGACCATAACTCTGTGAAATGCTGTAACGTTAACTTTGTTTAAGCATTAGTTTCAAGCCCTCTTAGAATATACAGGGCTAGTATTGATGCCGAAAGGTTCATTCTTTATATATTGAACCGCACAGCTGCAAGGAGTTGCACAAATGTTACCAACTCATTTGTCATGCAAACAGTGCTTCAGAAAGAAATAAAATACTATTATGTGGTATATGTGTTAGGCAATCACTATATCAAATTCATGGCATTCCGTGCAAACACAGGCAGAGAAAAGGAAAACAACACTTGGTGAGCGAAATCACACCACATGGGAGACGCTAAGTCAGGGGGGTTGTGGGGAGGCGAACACTGGAGGCCTGACCAAGCCGAACTGTAATTTTCCCAGCAATTGTGGCCAGTGTTGAATACTCTTGAGGTAGAGCAAGTAACAGGAATGCAAAACCAGGACACAGGAGAATGGCCCAGGTTGCCAGGAAGGGGAGGGGCAAGATGGGAGGAGACGAGGGGGCTGTTGGGTAAAGCTACAGGGATATCCCAGGGAGGAGGGGACAGGGGGATAGGGAAGAACTGAATGGCAGGGGTAGAAACAGACTGAAACCTACTAGGCTGGCAATAAATGTTTGGGAAAGGGAGTTGATGAGGGATGTGGAAAGAATACCAAGAGGGAGAGGGAGCTGGAAGAATGACTATGAACTATGGCTCTATTTCCATTTGCCACAACTCCCTTTGCTTCCCTAGGGATTTCCTGTAAGAGCCTTCATGTAACCAAATCCCCTGCCCTGTGGGGGGCTCTACACAGCACTGAGGCTGTACAGATGTGGATGAACTCAAAACATGCTTGGGCTGTGCCAGGTTCTGTCCTAAGCACCTTACCCAAACTACCTCTTCTAGCCCTCACAGCAATCCTGTTGAGGTTTACTGACAAACAGGCTAGAAATGTTAATTGAATGTGATCACACATCTAACAGCTGTGGAGTGGGATTCGAAATCGAACTGTCTGGCTCCAAAGCCCACATCCTACACCACAAGAGGCAACAAGACTGCGTCTCTTCTCTCCTTAGGAAAACCCCACTCTACAGCCACAAGGCCTCCTCCCAGAAGCCCCAACTGCGCACAGGAGCCCGAGGACATTGGCTTCTCCGCCTCACCCCGGTAGCAGAGCCTCCGGGAGCCCCCACCAGGCTGGAGCCCCCTGGGGACCCGTGTCTGTCCTAGGGCAGAGCCCGTGCCCACTCGGTCCTCAGTGTTGCCTGAACCAGCCTGAAGTCAGGGGCTGGGTCTAGCGTCTACCCCACGATCCAAATGAAACCCGATCTCACATCGGTCCCTAAGCACAGAGGCGAATGATCGCGCCCCACGCGTGACAGTGGCTTCTCTTTCACCGTTAATTCACCCATTAAACACTTTGTCGAATGCTTACCACGTGGGGGACCCTAGCCAGGTACCGCGCTAGGGGCGGAGGATTCAGAGATAGGAACCACTTGGACTGACAAACGAAGGGAAGGTGGAGGGCCGGCCAAGAGGGAAAAGAGAAAACAAAAAATAAAATCCCCTCGGACCTCCTCAACATGGCGGCCCGGAAAGTGGAGTCAGACCTCCTCGTCATGGCCGACCTTCCCAACATGGCGTCCCGGCCGACCTTCCCGTCATGGCGCAGGGCCCCGCCCGCTCCGTCGCGGCTGCCGGAGGGAGCAGTTCCGGGTTCGGAGCGCGCCAGGGGCGGGCGGGGGGCGGCGTCCTGGCCATGGCCGGCCTGTCGGACCTGGAGCTTCGGCGAGAGCTGCAGGCCCTGGGCTTCCAGCCGGGGCCCATCACCGACACCACCCGGGATGTCTACCGCAACAAGCTGCGCCGCCTACGGGGCGAGGCCCGGCTGCGCGACGAGGAGCGGCTGCGGGAGGAGGCCCGGCCGCGGG
>NW_007253211.1:961005-976433 GCF_000164805.1 Carlito syrichta
CTCGTCTTCCTGGGCATCCTCTGGGTGAAGATGGGCAAGCCCTCGGCGCCGCAGGAGGCGGAGGACAACAGTACGTCCCGGGCCGGCGCAGGGGAGGGCCTTGGGCGCGTGGGTCCGCCGGACGAGCACCCACTCCTCTCTGCGCCAGCCGCCTCCGGCTTCTCACCTCCAGACCTCCACTCTCCTCCTAACAGCTGTGAGGCCAGGGCTCTTGCATCTGCAGCAGTTTCGGCCTTCACTTTTCCTTTTCTGCCCCGGCCCTCCCTTCTAGTATCTTCCTTTATACCACAAGCTGGGAGCAGTCTACACTTGCAGGCACCTTTCCCCAGCCTCTGGTTTTCTCTCTGGAGAGAAAGCCACACCCCCTCTAACAGGTCCACCCATCCCTTTTGGACTCTTCTTGATCTCTTCTTACTCCCTCACACACGAGTGCCCGTGTGAAGGCATTTCATTCAGGTTTGGATGGCCTACAGATGGAATCTCGTTGGAGTCCCAGCTTTGCAACACCAAAAGTCCACTCTCCACTTCTTTGGACCACAGGACCCTCATTTGTCAAATGAAGATTATACTAGCCCTGCCTGCGAGACAGGTTAAGCTGATCCAAACTGGAGGCAGTAATCATCACTGGCAGCACCTTCAGGGAGTGTGTTAAGAGAGGGTCTGTGATTCAAGGATGCCCCCAGCCCTTCTGTCCACACTTAGTTATGTGACCAGACATGCCATTGAGTGGTCTGTAGGATACAGTATGTCTCCTGAATAGCTGAGGATTTGTGTGTTTCCTAAAAGGGAAACTTGCCTCTCTGGTAACTTTGGACTCTAACAGGAAACAACATAGAAATCATTTCATTATAAATGTAGGTATAAAGTGACACTGTAGACCACTAACTTGTAATATTCTTTGCAAAGCATGTGATTAATACTGTTCCCAGCCTCGAGTGAAGGCCACATCTTTCCCTACCTAGAAAGAACAACAAAATACAGGAAGAAGCTAAATTATGTCTTAGCTGTTGTGACTGATGGATGTTTGGGTGTGTACAAGGGGTTCACAGACTTGTGCAGACACCCAAATGATTTCTCCTGATGACAGCAGTTTATCAACTATGTGAATAATGTATCTATCTGTTAGAGAAATTAAGCTGTGTCATAGTACTACGGGTATCATAACTACACTAGTTATGTCAAATAGTATCACATTCATACTCACTGCTGAGTTGCTTTAAGGCAACAGCTCTCGATTTCATATTGATATTTATACTGAAGTTCTCCTCCCATCATGGTATTAATCTCTGTTTAACATATGTTAACAGTTTACCAAACTGTTGTATACTTTGTCTTGATTGAGCCTAACTCCCTGAATTAAGCAGGGAAGATCTGTTTGATCTCATTTTACAGATGAGGAAACAGAGACTCAGAGTGGTTGAGTTGCCCAAGAACCTTTGGCTAATCATTTTCAGTTAGGATAAAGACCCAGCTATCTTAATTCCTAATCCAGGATTTGGAAACCCTTACATTTTACTGTATGCATTAAGTATTTAGATGACATCTTTCTAATTCCCTCCCTTACCTTGGTAATGTTTTACTCCCCTGAATTTTGAGAATGGTCTTTTTTTGTATTCTTTTTCGCAACCCACACTTTTAATTTCCTCTGTGTTTCTTTTCTTGGTCTCAGTGAAATTATTGCCAGTGGACTGTGAAAGAAAAACAGATGAGGTGAGTTTGAGTTTCTCTGGCTTTTATTATTCCTTCTGAAGATATTAGCCTCCATCAGGAGGTAAACTTCCCCAGAAAAAGAATAGGTTCATTTTCAGGGAGTGCTTCCTATAATGTACCAGAATCACATGGTGTTCTGTGATGTTTGTGTCAGTCTCAATTGTGGCAGTAAAGAAGTACTTGAAATAGAGAGGATTGAGCTCCCAAGATCCAACCCTGGGCTTGTTACAGAAGCTCTCCCATGGGTTGTAGCATCGGGGCCTTTGATCTTCTGCCTGAGTCAATCTGAGGGATGCAGCCGGCTATTGGTGAAGGACCTCTCAAGCTCGCTGCCTCTGGAGGAAGGGCTGGCAGTTTGTAAGCATCGGGAGACCAGGTTCTCAGTTCCACAGTCTCCTGTCCAGCAGCGCATCTGTGGCTCTGAAAATGCTGTTCTGATTTAAACCATCATAGGAAGTTTGTCTGAAACATACCTTAAGTGGAATTAGCCCCCTTAGACTATGTTTAGGTTTGTTTTATGAAGCTCTAACATTCCTTACAATAATATTTGGTGAAGGCAAGTGGCCTCATCCTTTCATGAATCATGACAGCAGTATTACTGAGGAACTGGATGCTGGTTCTGGTGACAGTCTGGAGAAGATACGAGGCAGTAAATTTCCAGGTCATAAATTCTACCAGGAGTTGCCTTGTGCTGCCAGAGGGCATGACTTAGTAGTCTAATTATTAAGTGTGCAGTGCCAGGCCTCCTGAGCCTCTGGTTAACACCTCTGGTAGCCCAGGGGCCAGGAAAGAAATGATGCATGGACTGTCACCCATGTTAAGGAAGGGGCATCCTGGCGCAAACAGCTGGGTTTGTTTCTCCTTGGCTTCTGATGTGTCATAGTTGGGGGTGTTTTATTACATCCGTTTATTGCATTCATCCACCAAATATCTTTGCTTCCCAATTGTTTTGTAAAAACAGATTCATAGTAAGTCTTCTGTCATTAAAACTGTAGTTGATCATCAGAGGAAGTGGCCCAGAAACACAGGCAGCCAGAGGGGAAAGTAGAATTTGAGGGCTAAAAACAAAGCAGGAAAAAATAGCTTTCTGTTAGACTTCTCTGGTGCTGTTAATTTTATTTGTCTCCTAATTAGAAAAGGTTCCCTGCTTCCCTTGACCTTCATATCTCTAAATGTATCAGACCCACAAGTGAAGGATACATTTGCTCCCTGGCCCTGTGACCCGGACACAAGCAGGCCCTTGAGTGAGCCCAGACAGGCACCTCCAGGCTCTCACTCAAGATGTGCTCGGTGAGCAGACAGTGTCAACACCTGCCAGGAGGGGCTTCAAATGTGATATCTGATATATATAACCCCTCGAATCTTCATAAGTGCATCCAGAAGCAGGCTCTGGACCATCTCAACACAGGCTTTGTGGAGCTGGGATTCCCTGGGGCGCCCTTGGCCTGTGTGGAGGGAGGACATGGGAGCAGTTGGGTTGGGACGTGCTGCCTGGCGCTGGTGAGGCTCCCGCTGAAAGTCTGGTGCTCTGTGTGGCTCCAGGCTCACCGAGAACCAGATCGGGCATTTGAATTTCAGATACATGTTCTTTCCCTTTCAGCTGCTGAGCACTGTGACACTCTGTGTTTTTCATTCTGCCTTTGTGCTGCTGAAATATAGGGCAAGCCAGGAGTGGGTGTGTTGTCTTAATCAGGCCGTCTCCTTGCCTGGTGCCTTCTGTCCTCCTGTCCCTCTGGGTGGTGTCAGCCTCTGCTGAGTGGTTTCGTGTGCGGTGTGCGCTTGTAGCCCTCACTCAGATGAGGGAGAGCTCCAAGGTTCTACCCAAAGAAGGGGAGACCCCAGCACAGGCAGTCTGCCCTGTATCCTTCCAGCCCTGCAAGTTCTGATAGTGTTTGCTCTTCTCTCTAAGCTGGGCTTCCATGTTCATCCACAACCAGGCCACCTGTGTCCCAGACCTCTCACTGACCTTTGTATAGAGAGAACTGTGGGGCCAGGCTGTGTGGCCTTGGGGATGCAGCCCTTGGCCCCTGTGTCTGCTGTTGGCTCTGCCTCTGCTTTCAAGGGTCCTTCTCAGGCAGTTAACCCAGCTTTCTCTCTGGGCCCAGCCCTGTGCAGGATTTTTCTGTTTTGTCAAAGTGTGAGGTATTTCTTGCTACTTAATACTTGTCTGTGTGACTAGGGGGTGAAACTGGACATATGGGCCCCCTCCCCCGCCTCTCCCCGCTGACTGATCGCCCTGTCTTTGCAGTTCTGTCAGGCTAAGCAGAAGGCGGCCTTGCTGGAACTGCTGCACGAGCTGTACAACTTCCTGGCCATCCAAGCCGGTGAGTGGGTCGAGGATGCCTGGGGCTCCTTTCAAGCCCTGGAGGTGTGGGCTGCTGCCCACTTAGTCAGGCACATTAGTCAGGCTGTGACTGGCCCCCAGTGGTTGAGACACCCCGTGGCCAAGATACCCCATGGCCATCTCCTGGAAGGCACATTCAGCACCGCATCTTGCCCTCCCACCTCCTCACTCATATAAGTCTTTTGTAATTCCTGCATCTGGGCAGATCGTGTGTGGTTCCTGCTCCTCTTTAGGGGTCCAGGGTCCTGGCACATGCACAGGCCTTCAGCAGATGTCCTCCCTTCTCTAGAATGCCCGCCACCTAATGCACTGGGGCCTGTGTTGGCATTGGAGGGGCCAGGCCCTGGGTCTCGTCAGATTTTGTGTCCTCCACTGTGAGGGCCTACCTGTGTCAGACAGCCGGGCTGGGGAGAGACCTTAGCCTGTGCAGGTAGCAGGCAGTCTGCATGGGGGCCCTGGCTTCATGTCTGGTCCTGATCACTCTGACTACAGGCCCTTGGCAAATCCTCTCAGGGCCTCTGTCTCTGTCTCACCAAGTAATCTTGGATGTATCTTTCCTCTACAAAATGAGTCACGTACAGTCCTCTAGCGCAGGGGTCCCCAGCCCTCAGGTTGTAGACCGGTACTGGTCCATGACCTATTAGGAACTGGGCCACACAGCAGGAGGTGAACTGCAGGAAAGCAAAGCTCTACCTCCTGTCAGATCAACAGTGGCATTAGATTCTCATAGGAGTGCAAGCTCTGTTGTGGACTGTACATGTAAGGGATCTGATGAGAATCTAATGCCTGATGATTCCTCTCCCCACTCCCCCAGTCCGTGGAAAAATTATCTTTCATGAAACTGGTCCCTGCTGCCAAATAGGATGGGAACCACTGCTCTAGTGGAGGGCATTCTCAGTACCTCCATAAAATGCCTTCTGGAAACTCATCCAGAAGGCTCTTACTTGGTGAGCCCGTTCCCTGAGGCCAGAGATGTCCTCCCTCCACCCCTGGCAGCTAGGAGGTTCTCAGGATCACTTTCTGATAACATAAGTGAAAGTGGAGGGCCTGTACCTTTTGTTAAATATACTTGGCACAAGAGCCAACAGAGTGGTTCAATCTTCAGGCACCTGTAGGGTCAGAGGACAAGTCTCAGGCTTGTGAGATCAGCCTTTGTCCTGCCTTTCACTGGGAAGTCAAGGTTGAAAGGACTTGTACCAGGCCCTTGGTCCTCAGGGTCAGTTTCATGGGAATCAGCTTTTCCGCCTCCTCCCTCTTGAAGGTGGGAGATCAGAGGTGGTCAGGGAGATGTCTGTGAGCACTCAGAGGAGAGGCTGAGTGAGCAGGAGCTGGGGGTCCTGCTCACAACATCACAATACCATGGGAATTCCTCTGCACAGCCCAGGTGCTTGGGATGTAATTCAAACCTTTATGTCTCTCTTGCATTCCAAGGACCAATAGCATCTGCATCCCCTGGGAGCTTACTAGCAATGCAGAATCTCAGGTCCCATGGCAAACCCACTGAATCAGAGTCTATTTTAAGATCCCCAGGGGACTGTGTGCACCCTAAAGTTGAGAAGCTCTGCTAGAAACGATTCTAGTAGGTATTTCTCCTCCATCTCACCTCCATATGTGATCCTGGCTTATGTTATCGAGGTTCCCAGCACCAGCACCTGTTGCCCTCTGACAAGCCTGGCAGGGGCAGCCTCGAAGGTACAGTTTTCACTGACACAGGAGTATGGGCTCTCTACTGGCCCACCCCTCCCCTACCTCTTGTTGGGGATCAGCTATGGGCTGGCCACTTGCAGGATGTGAGATGACTCAGCTCAGGATCCTGCCTGCCAGATGCTTGGGTCCTAGTAGAAGAGACACGCCACTTACCTTCCTGACCACTGGGTGATACAGAATGCGATTAGATAAGAACCCAGAGGCTGAAAGTTCAGGAGGCACAATGCCTTCCAGCTGGGAGCAGTTAGGAAAGTGTCACTGGGAGGCAGTGTCTGTGCCAGGCCTGAAGCCCAGTAAGGCTGGTTACATGTATGTGGGGAGGGGCAAGCCAGAGAGCCAGGAAGTGACAGGTCAGGGATGGGAGGCCCGGGCTTCACAAAGGAAGGAGGAAAAGAGGGAGTGAAGTTGGAAATGTCACTGGGCCCACTGTGGATGGCCATGGATGCTGAGCTTCCAGAGCTCCAGCTGCAGGCAGTGCGGGCCAGGGAGGCTTGGAGCAGGAAGGGATGAACTGAGAGCCAGGTGCCAGGAAGGTGCATTCAGCAGCAGCTTGAGTGGTGCAGTGTCATTTAAGCAAACTCATTTTGAAGCTTTATTGACAAACACTTGGATTGGAAAGGGGGCAGGAAGCAACTAATCAAGAGGCCATCAAGGTGGTCCAGGCAGGTCTAGCAAGGGCAGGGACAGTCCAGGTGGGATCAGGAGGACGCTAGAAGCCAACTTGGTCTCCGGGGACCCAGAGGGTCAAGATCAACTTTGAAGTAGAAGGCTGGGCTGTGTTGGGGGAGGAGAACAGGCCTTAGTTCATTCTCGAGGTCTTGTAGCATTACCTTCAGCTAACCCACTCTCCCACCACACAGACATACAGAGACTGGCCACCCAAAGCCCCCAGGCTTTGACAGGCCCAGGACCACGCATGAGTGGAAAGTGTCTTATGTGTGCCTCTCCCTGTGCTGGCCCCACTCCAGGGAGTCTAGATGACCATAGGTGCAGCACATGGCAGGTAAACCACAGCATATGAGCATGAGCCCAGGGCCTGCCCCAGCAGGCCACCATGTCTGGAGCCATTTGGCCAAATGAGAGGCCCCCCATAGGCTGGGGGCTTCCCAGAGGAGGTAGCTCCTGTCAGGGCAGAACTAAGCAGGAAGCTTCCAGCACCATCCTGGGGGAGCCGGCCAACCAAGGTGCTCAGGAGCTGCTCTTGGCTTGCTGTGCTGAGGTCCCACTGCCCCATACAGATGCGCTCCTTCTCCTGGGCCATTCTGAACATCTCTCCCCAGAACCCCTCAAAACAGTGGGCCTGACATTCCAGGTCACCTGCCTGTGTCATGAGTTACAATCCCTGTGGGGCCCACGGCCTCCCTGCCTTTCTTTTTTCCTAGGCTGTGTTTATTTATAGTGCCATTCTGGTACCTTCCGAAGCTATCTGTCTGATCCTTTTAGGGATCAATTGCAAACAGACCTTGGTATTGGGCAGCTTTTTAGTCATTTAATGCAAATCGCCGCACTGCTTTGCAGGTCAGGTTTTAATGATCTGGAATCGATCCAAGCTAAGTGGCTTTTGATCTCCCTGCAGAGTGAAGATGCCCACAGAAGCCAGCAGCCGCCGGGCCACATGCTCCTTATTAGAGCTGATGGCTTGATTCTTGCTGCAGGTTTAGGCTGTTTCAGAGTGTTTTTTTTCTACCTCTTCTTTGTGTTTGAATGTGCGGGTTTTTTTTTTCTCCTAGGTAATTTTGAGTGTGGAAATCCAGAGAAGCTAAAAAGCAAATGCATTCCTGTTACAGAAGCCCAGGAATATATAGCAGTAAGTAGGCCCGCTCCTGGGAGGGCCGGCTGCTTCCTATTGATCTTTCAAGCCCTGTGGGTTTTTGTTTTGTTTGCTTTGTGGCTTTCCTGTTTTTTTTTTTTTTTTAACTTAGTGGTGTGTTAGGCCACCTTAAGTGAAGGCAGCCAAGGTGGTGACAACCCCGAAGTTGGGCCAGCATGTGTGAGGCTCACCTCCAACCCACAGCTCCTAGTCACTGTAGGCCACCCTTCCTCACATGGCTGTCACTTGCTTGTCCTTTGGTTCACTTTTCCCCACTGTCTGCAGCTCTCAGGACACACATTTAACCTGTCCGTTCTCTCACCTGAGGATTCCCATCCAGACTGCTCAGCATCTGTTTGATTTTCCGCATGGTCCCAGGAGGGTAGAATTAGGGACCCTTAGGAGTCATGTAGTTCCATTTTCATTTCACAGATGAGGAAACTGAGACCCAGAGAGGGTTGGGGACTTGCCTGAGGCCACACAGCTAGGCCTGACCACATGGTGCCCCAGCCCCAGTTCTCCTTTTCATTCCACCCTAGATGAGCCGCCAGCTCTCTGGCCTGATGCTTTAGTCCTTGAAAGAATTGTGTCCCCTTGGCTGTCCCAGGCCTGCATTGTTTTCCTGTGTGCTTCCGCATCACCTCCTCTGGTTATAGCCTCTTCCTTGGCTTTCATCAGCCTCCTATTTCCTTCCTGCCAGTTTGCTGTGCATTTAGTGGAACGGAGCTTTGGGGATGTAGAGGACATGGGAGAGGGCTTCCTTAATCCAGCAACAGAATAATGTTGTTCCAGCTGCTCCGCCCAGACGCAGAACTAATCTTCTCCCGCGCCCTCCCACAGAATGTGACCAGCAGCTCCTCCGCCAAGTTTGAAGCCGCACTGACCTGGATACTGAGCAGTAACAAGGACGTGGGCATCTGGTGAGTATGGGCTGGCAGTATGAGGGGGTGGCCCTGCACAGGCTCTGGCAGCCCCATCCTCGCTGGTCAGCTGACTCCCGTGCTCCTACGAGGTGTGCTGCAGCTCTGGTATCGTGGCTGAGGTGTGGGGGAGGTTGGAAGCCCGGCTCCAGAAGGAAGAAGCTTGTGGAGTACGGTGTAGGGCAACTTCAAGATGATGCAGGTCCAGGTGCAGGGATGTGAGTCTGGGACTCCTCCCCATCCTTCAAGTAACTCAGCCTCACGCTTTTCTATTTCCCCGACCCTGTGTGTTTTGCTGGAGAAGGCATTTTTCTGCACTTCCTCTCCTCTGGAGCGCATTTTCATTTGTAGATGAAATGATTCTATATATCAGCTTTACTCACTATGTAAATTGCATAAGGAAATACTGGATTTTATTCTGACCAGGCAGTTTCCGGCTCATTTTTATCACTGGTGAGCACTGTTAGCAGAGATAGTGAGCTCTTTCACAAGGCCGAAAAGTCCACTCTGGCTGCTTAGCCCAAGGGAAGGTGCAGGCCAGCCAGCCAGGCGGCCCCACGGGACCCATCCCCTGCTAGAGGAGCTGACGCCACACGCCCCTCCCACTGCTCAGTGTATGTCAGGATCTCTGTTCAGGTTGCAGCTCTGGATATTAAAACACACTCTAGGGTTTTGTTCTTTTCCTCTGTAATCCACACAAATTACTAATTCCATCAGCAGTGCATCCAGCAGAAGCCCCTCGGGCAGCTCAGCCTTAAGCCTGATAACTGGATGCATGGCACGATTAAAATTCATTGGCTTAAAGAAAAAAAGCTACCCTGAGTAGCTGAGCGATTTTCCCGTGTTAGAAACGGCAGAGGAGAATGCGGATTTCATCCTCCGCGTGCATGAAGCTGCCAACACAGAAGAGCGATGACACGGCTTTCGTGTCACGGAAGGCAGTGGGAGGGCAGCCGAGTGCTTGGATGGCCGGTGCTGGGAGTGGGTTGTGAGGAAGCGGGACACATTGGTGGCAGGCCTTTCAGTGTGCAACTTCCAGAGCATGATACCGCTGCCCCTGGGTCACCTGGCGGGAAGAGGCCCAGCGTCCACATCCCAGCAGGTCTTGACACTGCCTCGCCGGAGACCAGCGCAGAGATGCTGTGGCCGGGGCTGGCCTGGGAGAGCCCAGGGTTCCATTCCCCGTGAGTCTTGCAGATGCCCCGTGATCTTCACGCTTAAACAGCTCACGCACCCCTCGACACGGGGGAAAAGCACGGCCTCCTGGATTCTGTCTTTCAGTTCTTGCTCTGCAATTGCAAAGCTAGTGATTCCGTAAACATTTCCATTTCTGTATGCTAGGAGGTGGGAATCCAATTTACAGTTTAATCTTCTGCATGCTGAGAAAGGCTGCCAAAGACCCGACAGAGGGGGACGTCACTTTAGCGGCAGGGGTTCAGCCTGCTGCCGTCTTTAAAGCTTTATTCTTTCTAAGTAGCCAACGTGGGAAATTTCTGGAAAGAGTACAAGCAGGGTACCAAGACTATTCTATAAGCAAGTAGAGGCCTTGAGTCCCCTCCCTCCTTGCCTCCTCCTGTTTGAAGTGGGGCTTATACTGCAGCTCCTTGGGGCTTTGAGGCCTGAATTTAGAGCCCTGTGTCCTGTTTCAGGCTGAAAGGAGAAGACCAGTCTGAACTGGTGACGACTGTGGACAAGGTGGCCTGCCTGGAATCCGCCCGCCCCCGCATGGGCGTTGGCTGCCGCCTCAGCCGCGCGCTGCTCACAGCTGTCACCAACGTGCTCATCTTCTTCTGGTGTAAGTGCTCGGGCCTCCTCCCCTTCCATGCAGTCAGGCGCACTCCTAGGCATGAGTGATGAGCTGTAGAAATTCCGGGCCCGGAGGTTCATTTCAGTCTAGTGAACCTGAGGTCTGTCTAATAAAACAAAGGAGATGAACAAGGCAGCCTCTGCCCCAGGTTGTCTTTACCTTTGGAGATTGGTGGCGGGAACGTGAGGATAACTAGAAAACGTCCTTGATTCAGGGCGGGGGACTGGCACATTCCCCAGATGGAAGCCAGGCCTCGCCCCTTCCAGGGCTCTGCAGGGATCCCAATGTGCAGGCTGCCCCAGCAGGAGGCAAGGGAGGCTGGCCGGATGTTACTCCCTGGAAAATGTAAATAAACCTCTCCTTGGAGCTACAGATACCCGATGAAAGCCCAGAGGCCTGAGGTGTTGAGCTGAAAGGAATTGCAGATCTTATCTCATGACATCAGGGGCTGCCTCTGAGCGGAGACCTAGGGGTGTCTGTGAAGGCCAAAGGCCAAGTCACAGAAACTGCTGGCTCTCTGGAGATAACCAGAGCCACAAATTACAGACCATCTTGATGTGCTTGCGCCTCCCACCCCCACACCGTTACGCATAGGAATCATTATCAGCAGTGGCATCTGGGAACACAAAGGGCCTGGCATGTGTGTATGTATGAAACATCATGTTCAACTCATGAGGCAGGAGATGAAAGCCCCAGAATGAGCTTGGGAGGAGCTGATCTGGCTGCTGGGAGCCTCTGCAGCGATGGGCCGTGGGGTGGGGGCTGGGGGGTGATGATCACTTAGTAGTCCGTCCTCCCTTGCTCGTCTGCATCCTTTACTCCTGTACCCAACACATGGTAGTGACTCAGAGTACACTTGGCCTGGGCGGGAGCCTTCAGCCTGGTGTCTGGTCCCCAGTGAGACCCAGGAGTGCCCGATGGCCCAAGAAGATGTGAGGGGTTCACAGTGTCTTGTTCCCTCGCAGGCTTGGCTTTCTTGTGGGGGCTCCTGATTCTCCTGAAATACCGGTGGCGGAAGCTGGAAGAGGAGGAACAGGCCATGTATGAGATGGTGAAGAAGATCATAGGTGCGTGACCACCAGCAATAGGGTACCCGATGCCTGCCAGCACATGCTGGCTCTGACCATGTGCTCTGTCCTGCAGACGTGGTGCAGGACCATTATGTGGACTGGGAGCAGGACATGGAGCGCTACCCGTACGTGGGCATCCTGCATGTGCGTGACACCCTGATCCCACCTCAGAGCCGGTGAGTCCTCATGGTGGCTGGTGCACCAGGGGTGGGGTGAGGAGCGGCTGACCCCACTGAGTTCCATCAAAGGAAGCCCAGAGCCTCGTGTCAGCCTCCAGGGGAGGGCAACTCAGCCCCCAGGGTCACTAGACACTGTTCACGCCTCCTGCCACTCCCCAGGGTGCTTGGCTCTTTATGACAGGGTGACCTAGACTCAGTCCCTGGAGATAACGCCATTAGTGGTCATACCCCAAGGATGCTTTGAGCTCCGAGTAGTCGATTTCCCCACCCCGGCCAATGGCTTGAGCAGGGAAGGGTCTGATGGGTTTCTGCATGTGAAATCCAGAGCAGTCAGGGCTCCATTCCCATTTCTTGGTGCTCATGGGCCTGCCCTATCCCACAGATGCTGTGGGCAGGATGGGTCCCTTGTGGTTGCAGGACAGTGACCAGCAGCTGCTGGGACAGTGTCTGCCTTGTCACCGCCAGCAGGGGAGAAGTGGCCCTCCTATTGCTCTTATGAGCAAGAGAAAACATTCCCATTCACTTCCAGTGACATGCTGCTTGAGGCCTTGGTGACCTGAGTTGGTTACTTGTCTATTCACAAGTCAGTCACTGCAAGGAGACACAGTCAGAGCACAGTCACGACTCAACACACGCACGCACACACCCATAGGTATGCAGTTTCATGACGGTGAACGGGGTCAGCTTCCAGGCACAGGGCTCTGTGGGACGGGGTGGCAGGGCCTGTCATGCACAAATGTGGGCACCTTCCACATGAATGCTCATGCTGGAGTTGTGTATTGTGGTCCTGACAAGACCAGGTGGAGCGGGGAAAGGGCAAAGTCCCAGGAGGCAGCCAGCAGGGCCCACCTTGGTGTGGACTCAGAGTCTGCTGTGGTCTCTGGCTGATGTTGAGAGCTCACACCTGCCAAGTACCTGCTAGGAGCCAGGTGCTGCTCGGGGATCTCCACAGGTGCTTTTGCTCACTTGGTCCTCACCATGGCCCGTGGGAGTGAGAGCATGAATGCACCACTTTACAGATGAGGAAACTGAGGCACAAGGTGGTTGAGAACCGTGCTCAGACTCCCGTGCCTAGTGGCATCTCTGTGCAGCCCAAGAGAGTCAGGAGAGTGGAGCACTTAAGTAAACATACAGGTGCTTGGGAACTCTCCTACCCACCCTGCCCCTGTAAAGGTGGCAGGCAGGATGTAGGAAGCAGCTTGACAGCAGTGCAGGCCTGTGCTTGCCATGAGCAGGGCTTGCTGTTGGTCCCTGCGAGGCAGTCACAGGATCCTCCAGCTTCCAGAAGGCTTCTGTACTCAAACTCCCTCCCGCTTCCTGGCCCTGACAGCAGTCATCAGGTGACCATGAGCAACTCACTCAACCTCTCTGAGCCACTGTTTACTCATCTTCTAAAGTGGAGGTGATCCCACTGCCTTGCAGAGGGCTGTGGTGAGGAGAGGCTGTCACTCATTCATCTACCCACAGATGCTTAGTGAGCATCTACTACATGCCAGGGAGACAGCAGGAGCGGAAGCAGCAAAAGTCCCTGTCCAACTGGAGCATTTGTTCTGGGGAAGGAGACAAATGACAAGATACACAGGGAAGATATGTGATAATAGGTCATGACAGGTCCTAAGGGAAAGGGGGTAGATGTCAGGAGGTAACCTTGAAGTGCACCGAGGCAGGGCCTAGCATGTGAGCACTTATCCGAGGCAGCTATTATGATTTGGGCTTTCATGATACCCAGCACACAGTTCACTTGAATGCGGATGTGAGGTGGCACCGCAGCTTGACTGCAGCAGTTACCACCCCAGCTCCTGTGCATTTGCATGAACTTCCAGAGCTGCCACCCAGGTGGCCGCCCCACAAGGCCCACACCCATTTGAACCCTGGAGGCCCACGTCCTGCTGATTCCAGTTTCTACTCATGGGAGAGCTGTGGGCAGGGCCTGCTTGTGGAAGTTGAGGGAGCCTGGAAAAGCCAGTTCAAGGAAAAAGGCAGGGAGTGGCTGGCTGCCTCCTCAGGGACCTGGGCCTCTAGCTCAGGCCCCAGGCAGTATGGCCAAGGCCAGACCAGCCATGAGGCTGCTGGGTAGGTTGTGGGGTGTTGGCAGGTGGCAGGGAAGAAAGCCTGTGCACCCGCACCCCCCTGTGCCCACATGCACACACTCACCCTCCACATGTGGTATCATGGGGCCCTACTCTGCACTGGGCTGAGCTCTGTGATACCCAGCTAACCAAAGGGCAAAGGTCAGAGCAGCCCTCCCCAGCAGCCCTGGGACCTTCCCATCCTGCCAGAAGTGGAGGAAGAGGGTGGGGGCTGGGGAGGTTGTCAAAGGTGCAAGGTCCAAGGCACCCAGCAGAGCAGCAACACTGGCCAGTGGAAGGGCCTCCCTTGTGGCTGTGGTTGCCTGGAGCGCGCCAGCTTCCCAGTCTCCCGGGTCTGATGCTTAGCTAATCCCGGTGCCCTGAAGTGCAGTGGAGTGTAGACCAACAGCCCAGGGGCTGCTCTCTAATTAGCCATATGGAGCATTAAGATGCAGCCAGCACGGGTGGGGGAGGCTGGCCCAATGAGAGCTGCTGCTGGCAACAGGTCCCAGCAGGAGTCACAGCCCTACACACCCAGATAACCTCACCCCTGTGAGCCCCTATGATTGAGTGCTTTTGGAGTAGAGGTCAAGGAATCACTTCCTTGTGGCCCAAGGCTTTTCTCCTCTGCAGGTCGTATTAGTACCTGCCAGCTTCTCCTCCCCTGGACAAACCCCTGCTGGACCTTCTCTGCTGTGGGAAGGGCTCACCCCTCGGCAGTGCCTGGCAGAGCTGCCCAGGATGCCCCTCGCTTCTGAGCCCAGCCCTCTTGTTCATTGCAGAAGGCGCATGAAGCGAGTCTGGGACCGAGCCGTGGAGTTCCTGGCCTCCAACGAGTCCCGGATCCAGACGGAATCCCACCGCGTGGCTGGAGAAGACATGCTGGTGTGGAGATGGACTAAGCCCTCTTCCTTCTCCGACTCAGAGCGATAAGCCTAGGGACCTGTTCCAGTTGGCCAGTCCTGGGACAGTCCACTCCAGGGGTGCAAGAGGGTCGCTAGACCTGCCGGTGCTGAATTCACACTTGCCTTGACTTTTCAGCCTCCTGACAGTTCCAAAGGTTTCTCTCTGGTAGAGTCTTCAGAGGAGCTCGACTCGTTGGGGAATCGTGGGCTCCTTACGGGTGGAGGGGAGAAGCCAGGGGCACGGGTCTGTCCTCTCTGCCCTGTGTTGCTGGCAGTAAGGGGAGGAGGGTTTATTTTTCATGAATAGAAAAGACAAAAGAGCAGCAGCTGTGAGACCTAGCAAGTGTGAGGCTGGTGAGCTGGGGTGCGCTGTCGGCCTGGGAGGTGGGGCAGGCATGGTGGGCTGGGGTGGCAGGGGCCAGGGGAGCAGCTTGGTCCATGTGCCTTCGGTGTGTTGCCTGAGAGCTCAAGGGTGAGGGGAGAAAGCTCGTCCTCTGGCTGGACGGGCCTCTATCCTGAAGGGGCAAGATGCTAGAAATTACAACAGGTGACTGTAGGGGAACTGTCTAGAAACGCCAGGCCCTGATGCATGGGGCCCTTGGGTTAGGAGGAGTGGCCGCCCGCTTGGCCTCCAGGGAGGAACCTGGCGTAGGGACGGCCGGAAAGCAGAGGAGGGTCAGGCCTGTGCCGCCCCGAGGCCAGGGGCGGCCCCCTGCTGTGGTGCTGCTCACAGAAGGTGCAACTTGAGGACGGACCTGCAGCCCCGCCCTGGCGCCAGGCCGAGAGTGCCAACTCCCGGACCGTGGGCGTCCCGTGTCGGGGCAGAGCCGCGCGCTCGCTGAGTGCGCAGACCGCCCGGTTGTACTGTGCCCGCAGCCTCCCCACCGGGCGGTTAACCGAAACTCGG
>NW_007253211.1:976453-978763 GCF_000164805.1 Carlito syrichta
CGCCCGCCGGGCCTTCCCGCGGCTCCTCGCCGGCTTCCCTCCCGGGAGGTCGGCTCCAGGCCGGCGGGGGGCCTTCTTAGTTGGAGCGAGAGCTTCTCCCCATGTGCCCGCATCTGCAGGGGCAGGAGGGGGAGCGGCGGGAGACGCTGCGGCTGCCTCCAGAACGCGTTAACCAGCCCTCTCTGGTCTCACTGGCATTTTGTCTCCTTAATAAAGCTCCAGTCTCCCTCATCTGAGCAATACTCTCATTTCCTCCCTTGTCTTGGGTGATAGCGGGGCCGGAATCAGCGCTGGCCCCGTGGCGAGGCCTGTTCTCATAATCAGCTCCAGCGGAAGAAGAAACACCGCAACAGGCTTCAGCAGCAGGGTTTAAACCGCTGGATGAATAAACTATTTATTTTAAATGGATGTTTCTCATCAGTGGTTCTTTTCCCCTCACCCCGGAGAGCACCGTCTAGGGAGGGACCGTGTGTGGAGTTCTTGAGCACTCGGTCCGGGAGAGACGGCAGGACCCGCCTCCGGTCCTCCTGGAGGTCCAGTCTTCCTGCCGCTGGGCCTCCGCTGCATAGTGACCGGTCCCCAGGCAAGCCACAGGGCCTCGCCAGTTCCCACAATTGTAACGCGGTGATGACCCTCGGCTGCAGAATAGGATGGCAACTCTCAGGACTGACGTGCAGCCTTTCCTTGGCCCTCATTTCTGCCTTCCACCTCCTCCCCGGGCTGTGAAGCTCTCCAAACAGCTTCACGGAAACAGAGCCCGGCATTCGCTCCCTTCCCGCATAACAAAGTGCAGCCGAGGAGAGCCTCTAGGGCGCTCAGCTGCAGCCCCGGGAGGAGGAGGAGCAGAGAGGTTGGAGGGGGCTTCCAAGGAGGCCGACTTCGCTTTCCTCAGGGACCCAACCACTAGCGAGAACCCCTGTGGCCCACCGGTGAGTCTGGCGTGTGGGGGTCCAGCTGCCTGGACAGAGCCTGTGGGAAAGCCGCAGGCGTTCAGGACTGGCGCCACATTCAGCCAGGCCCAAGGTCAGTCCCCGGGGAGCAGGCAGCCAGCCCTGCTGCGTCCCGGGTGCCGCGGCCTGTTGTGCCACCTTCCCCGTCCACGGTGAGTACCAACCTGTTATCCTCCCGTCAACTGTGGTCAAAGAACCCAGAAGCAACTCAGGAAAAAACAAGGCGTCCTTCCCTTTCAGTTCCTCAGCGAGGCTCTCCTCGGCAGCACTTTGTTATGCGGGAAGAGAGCTAATGCCGGGCTCTGTTTCTGTGAAGCTGTTTGGAGAGCCGGAGTGAGATCAAAATAAACTAAATAACAAAAGGCCCCCGCCAGCCGTTCCTTCCTCTCTAGAAAGCGAGCCCTGGGCACAAAGGCCCGAGGCGTGGCCCAGCCTCACTCCTGCTGCAGCCTACCCGGCTTTGAAGGTCCCGTTTCGCTTTAAGCAGCCCTGCTTCACAGGGGCCGCGCGGGGTGGGGGTTGCCCGTGGAGGAGGTCTGGGCCACTTGAGGCTGGAGCTGCTGCTGAGAAGCCCCCTTTGCTCTGCCCGGATCCCTGCCGAGCGCTCCCAGGCTGCAGGCCCGTCTACACTGGATGACAAACAGCCCTCGGTGGGCCTCGATAAAGAAGCTTCAAGGGGCGAGGAGGGGAAGATATACCCCACAAATCTCAGCCAGGGACATGCACCCAGGAGCTCCAGGCCACTTTCCGGAGTCTCAACTCAGGAAAAAGGTAAACACGGCCATTTGTCACTGACTTATCATAAGAACTGCGGTAGCAGCTGTTCCCCCTTAATTAATACACCATTGACTTTGAGCCTCAAAAAAAAAAAAAAAAAAATCCCTTTGTTGAGGCAGGTGTGTGGACTCAAATCCATTATCCTGTCAGCCTCCCCCAAAAGGAAGGGACAGGAGAGCGGCTATACAGGAAGTCACCCAGCTGTTCCCAAACCATCCTCCCTGAACAGCCACCCTTTCCCCCCACTCCTATCCCCAGAGAAGGCTCTAGAGACAAGGAGAGTCTGGCCAGAGGGCCCCATGACGTGCCAGGGGCAGAGGGACCAGTGGAGATGGCAGGACCTCGTGGCACCATGCCACCTGGTGCCCCATTCTCCCTAAGCATGATGCTGCACTGGGTGGGGTGGAGGCCCAGGGCTCAGCAAACCAGGACAGATCCTGCCTTTGGCTGGGGATATTGATATTGGGTAAATTACTTTTCCCCGTAACTAGAGGAGGTCTTTTCTATGACTGTTTTTTTTTTTAGTTTTATTTTTTTTTATTTTTTTGAGTTGGAGTCTCACTCTGTCGCCCAGACTGGAGTG
>NW_007253211.1:978783-990108 GCF_000164805.1 Carlito syrichta
TCTCGAACCCGCAAGCTCAGGCAATCCACTCACCTCAGCCTCCCAAAGCACGGGATTACAGGCTGAGCCACCGAGCCCGGCTTCTATGACTATTTGTAAAGACAGAGTCTTGCTCTGTCACCCAGGCTAAAGTACAGTGATGTGACCCTAGCTCACTGCAGCCCCAAATTCCTGAGCTCAAGCAATCCTCCTGCCTCAGCCTCCAGAGGTGCCTGGACTACTACAGACATACCACCATACCCGGCTAATTTAAAACATTTTTTAATAGATGGAGTCTCGCCATGTGTTGCTGGGGCGGGTCTTGAACTCCTAGCCTCAAGCGATCCTCCTGCCTGGGCTGGGTATAGACTTGCACCCACACCCAGCTAATTATTTTTATAGAGATGGGGTCCTGCTATGTTGCCCAGTCTGGTCTTGAACTCCTGGCCTCAAGTGGCCCTCCTGCTCTGGCCTGCCAAAGTGCTGATTACAGATGTGAGTCGTGTGCCCAGCCCCTAAGAGATTCGTTAAGAAAAAAGCGATGAAGTTAGCCCATTTGTGACAGCACTATGACCCACTCCTGGCGACTACAGCACATTGGGTCCTCACGACGGCCCGTGCTCTAGGTGTCATTGTCATCCCCGTCCCCGGGACAGGACCAGTAAGGAGTGGAGTGGGGTCTGACCCCAGACGGCCTGGCTCCGGAGTCTCCTCCTCACTCCTCAGCCACGATACTATTCACTTCTCCAGGAGGAGGGGGAAACCACTCTCAGACTCGCTATGCTATGGATTTGCTAGAGAAGACAGGGATCGCATCCCCTGGGGCCCTCCCCCAACCCCCACCTTCTGCTCTCCCTCTGTTCGCCCGCCCCCTGCAACCCTCTCTCTCCCTGCTTCCGCTCAAGGCCTTCACACCTGCTGCCCACCTATGCCTACTCCGCGTGGCTCGCTCTTCCTCTCCTCTCTCGTCATCGTCACCTTCCCTGCCAGAGGTTGTGACTGCATGCCCACTCGCACTCCCTCTAGCAACCAGCCCTCCTTTTTCTCACCTAAGCCAGGCTGTTTTCCTGTCGTCTCACCCCCCACCCCCATGCCAGCCTCTCAAGGCACAAGCCATTGTGTGATTCATTCACTGCTGTGTGTGCTGGGCACACAGTAGGCGCTCAATAAATATTCAGGAACTAGCTGAATGGAAACCTCCATCCCAGAAGGAGAGCCCGCAGAGTTTCTAAGCTCTGGATCCCTACAGTGTCTGTCCAGTCTGTTTTGGGGGGTTTGTTTTTGTTTTTGTTTTTGAGTTAAGTTTCACTCTGTTGCCCAGGCTGGAGTACAGTGGCACAATCATGGCTTGTTGCAGCCTCAACCTTCCAGGCTCAGGCTATCCCCCTAGCTCTGTCTCCCAAGTAGCGGGGACTACAGGCACGCAACCACTATGCCCAGCTAATTTTTTTTTTTTTTTTTTTTTTTTTTTTAGGGACAAGGTCTTGCTATGTTGCCCAGACTGGTCTCAAACTCCTGGGCCCAAGCAATCCTCCCACCTCAGCCTCCTAGAGTGCTGGTATTACACATTTGAGCCATGATGCCCTGCGATCTTTTTCTTTTCTTTTTTTTTTTTTTTTTGAGTTGGAGTCTCACTCTGTCGCCCAGACTGGAGTGCAGTGGCCGCTCCCAGCCACCGCAGCCTCGACCTGCTGGGCTCCGGTGATCCTTCCGCCTCAGCCTTCCGAGTAGCTGGAACTACAGGCACGCGCTACCACGCCCGGCTAATTTTTTTTTAAATTTTATTGTGGAGATGAGGTCTCGCCAAGTTGCCCAGGCAGGTCTTGAACCCGCGGGCTCAGGCAATCCACTCACCTCAGTCTCCCAAAGCGTGGGATTATCTTTTTCTTTTTTAATCTGAGTGACACTGATCTGCCGGCGGCATCAGTACTCCCCACTGCCTTACAGCGAGCACCTCTCCCTGCAAGTCGTCTCCCTGAAGGGCCCATGACCCCACCCCATGCAAATAGCCTTTGTTCTGGCCACTGAGAGGGCCAGGCTGGACTGTCTGAGATGGGACTGGCTGCAGAAATTGAGCAGGAACAGCTGTGTTTACTGCGTTTCCTCCAGTGGGACACCCAGTAGAGCCCCGGGACCTGCCCAGCCCCAGCACCACATAACAGAGGAGGCTGTGAAGACAGTCCAGGAGCCTGCCCCGCCCCCGCACCCCCCATGGCCACCAAACCAGACAGTCCCCAGGATTTGCCCTGGAGGGAGAGCTTGGGGTAGATTCAACCTAATTTCTAGAGAAAGTGAGAAAATGACAGGATGTTTCTTCCCACCAAGAGTGAGGCTGCTGAGGCCCTCCGTGACATCAAGTGCAATCGTCTCAACATCACGAGGGAGTGGTGGGACTCCAGGTGTGAACAGAAGCTTTGCACACCGTGAAAGTGCTGCCCACCATGGGGCCAGGACTGAGTGGCTGGGCCAGACTGGTGGGCAGGAACAGTCCCGAGCAGAGTCTTGGCACAGGGAAAGAGTGAGCGACAAGCCTGGAGGAGAAAGGGCAGAGGAGGAAACACTGGTGATTCCAGCCAATTTCTAAGCGGCTTCTGTGTAGCAAGGAGACAGGGGAAAGTACAGTAATTTTCTTTAGTGAAAACAGGCAACAGAATTCCCTTTGCCTCGTTCCCCTGGCAATTAAGCCCTTCTCTGCAAATGAAATGATTTGGTTTTCATGGGGACTAATTTAAGCACACTGGAAGGACCGCTGAACTTTTTGATTGCAAACACCAGCATGTGCAAAACAGAATTCAGCAGCGATGCCAGGCTAGTGAGGCGGCGGCCCTGCCCATGGAACCGGGGGCCTCAACGGGGTGAGGGTGGACGAGCCGTGGCTGGGAGGCCAACTCTGCCACTAAACCCACACCTCTCCCTGTGTGGTTAACCCTCTTCCCCCTCTAGCCTCCTCCCAAGTGAGGAAGTTGGACTAGATCCAGGGTGGCAAGCCCAGAACCTCTTGGCAATGGTGATGGAGGGAAGATTCTTTTTGAAAAATAATTTCTAATTATTTAAAAATTATGTATGTGTGTATTTTAGAGAAAGGGTCTGCTCTGTCGTCGTGACTGGAGTGCAGTTTGTTTGATCATAGCTCACTACAATCTCGAACTCCTGGACTCAGGTGATCCTCCTGCCTCAGGACTTCACGGATGTGCTACGGATGTGGCAGATGCCACGCATTCTTTGCCACTCCTTTCATCAGGAGGTGGAGTCTATTTCTTCTCCCTTGAGTCTGCGCAGGTTCCACGACTGCTTTGACCAATGGAATGTGGCAAGAAGAACGCCTGCCGGCTCCAGGCTAAGTCCTCAGCACGCCTGCCGGCTCCAGGCTAAGTCCTCAAGAGGCCCTGCTGTGGCTGCTCTCACCCGCCTGGATCCTGAGCCACCACAGAACGAGGCCTGGCTGCCCCACAGGAGCAGCGGGAGGGAGAGATGCCTGCCTGCCCCGGCTGTCACGCCAGACACAAGTGCGCCACCTTGCCTACCCCAGCTGCACCCCTTGACCAGCTGAGCAGTCCCATCAAGCCCCGCCCACGTGATAGTCATGAGTGCATAAATGGTGGCCGTCTTAAGCCACCAAGTTCATGTTATTGCTATAGCTTTTCATTTGAAATATTTGAGACTCAAGCTGATACAGAGATAGGACAGAGTGTCTCATGTGCCGTCCCCAGCATCCCCCAGGGATAATATCCCACAAAACCACAGCTGGTGTCAAAACCAGGAAATGGAACTTGACACAATCCTGCAAACTCAGGCACAAGATTACTTAGGTTTCACCGATGTCACATGCAGTGTGTGTGTGTGTGTGTGTGTGTGTGTGTTTCTATGAAATTCTAACCCATGAAGCCAGTGAGTTTTGGGAGGCCTGTCACTTGATACACAACGGATAGGGAAGAGGCAAGATCCCCCAAGAGTGTGTGTTACTCAGCACTGTGGGTCATTTTTTCCTAGAGAATTCCTCCAGTGTGCACATCTGAGAGGAAGGAGAGAAGGGACGGCCTCAGCTTGTCCAGTATGAGTCCAGGACCTGCCTCTAGGCCAACCTCTGGGGAGGGAGCCCTATGGAGGGTCAGAAGGAGCCCTGACCCTCCCAGGGTTGGGGTGATTGTGCTCGGCAGCTGCTCAGAATCTCAAGGGAAACATTATCACAGGAAGGTCCAGAAGGGGAGAGGACGGGCATACACTGCAGAGCGCAGGACAGAGCCCAGGGCAAAACCCTGGGCACATGGCCCCTGGGAGGGAGGGGAAGGCACATTCCACACCGGACTCAGCATCCAGCAGCTGAGTGTGGTGGTACGCAAGTGCCTGTAGTCCCTGCTACACTTGAGCAGGAGGGAGGTTCACTTGAGCCCAAGTGTTGAAGACTGCAGTGAGCTATGATCACACCACTGTACTCCAGCCTGGGTGGCAGAGTGAGACCCTGTCTCTAAAAGAAAAAATAAAAATAAACTTTAAAAAAGAACGAGCATCCAAGAGGCGTCATGGGAACATGGGTGGCCCTGGGGCTTAAGAACAGCCAATCTGCAGAGCAGTCACCGAGGCCATTTGCCAAAATTTCTGGCACCAGAAAAGGTTAGACTTCCCCGCTTGCTTTGAAGTCAGGCAGGGCCATACGACATGCTCTAGCCAATGAAATGTGAGTGGAAGTGACAAATGGCACTTCGAGACAGAACCATTAAACGCCTGAACACAAGCTGCCTGTCCTTTTGCTCTGCCGTGGCGTGCTGCTGCGGCTGGCGCTGCCCCCCCATCCCCAGCGTGAGGTGCCTTGGAGCAGAACCCCTAGCTGCCACACAACACATAGCATGAGCAAGAAGCCAGCCTATGCTGTCACAAGCCATCAAGAGCCTGGGGGCTTGTTAAGGCAGTGCCCGCTAGCCCATGCTGGCTAATCCCACCATCTAGCTATCGTCATCTTCCCCGAGGGAAGGATACGGAGCTGGCATCCAATGCCTGAGCCTGAGGAATGGATGAGAAGACTCCGGAAGACCTGTCAAGCCTGGGGATGTTTGGGCCCTGCCAAGCCTTGGTGCAGAGACCAGGGCAGTGTCTGACAGGCTGCAGGGAGGGGCTGCAGCCGATCCTTCCAAGCTGGCCACCCCTGCTGTGTGATTACCACCAGACCAGGTCCCCTGAAGAGCAGGATCAGAGAGGCAGGTGCACAGGCAAGCAGAGTCCTCATACCATGCAGTCTCCGAGAGAGCAGGCTGGGGCTGCACGCTGAGGTGCTGCATTGTGTGGGTTGAGTAGTGGAGGAAGGGCCACACAGCAGTTCCCCCAGAGCCAAGGCCCAGCCTTGACCTGAGCGTGGTGGAAGAAGCCAGCAGGGCACAACCAGGTCAAACATGATTTAAACAACAGTCAGAGGAGGTAAGGCAGTGTGGATACCCCCAAGCGTCCTACCCCCCACAGGGCCACGTGCACAACGTGCAGCTGCTGAATGCCAGGCCCTCCATGCCATCACAGTTCATGGTAACCGGGCTCAGGAGATCCCTCACCTCAGCTTCTCAAGTAGCTGGGTACAGGCATGTGCCCCCACACCCGGCTTTTAAAATTTTTTTTTATAGAGATGGAATGTTGCTATGTTGTCCAGACTGGTCTTGAACTCATGGCCTCAAGCAATCCTCCTACCTCTGTCTCCCAAAGCACTGGAACTACAGGAGTGAGCCATCACGCCTGGCCTCCACCAATATCTTTTTTTTTTTTTTGAGTTGGAGTCTCACTCTGTCGCCCAGACTGGAGTGCAGTGGCACGCTCCCAGCCACCGCAGCCTCGACCTGCTAGGCTCCAGCAATTCTTCCGCCTCAGCCTTCCAAGTAGCTGGAACTAAAGGCGCACGCTACCACGCCCGGCTGATTTTTTGATTTATTGTAGAGATGAGGTCTTGCCAAGTTGCCCAGGCGGGTCTTGAACCCGCGGACTCAGGTGATCCAGTCACTTCAGCCTCCCAAACTACGGGATTACAGGCTGAGCCACCGAGCCCAGCTCCACCAATAGCTTGAAGGAGCCAGGGCAAGAGAGAGGAACATGTGTGTATACATGTGTGCACAAACGTGTGTACATGCATGTTCATGTGCGAATACATGTGTGTCCACATGCATGTTTGTATGTGCTCCTGTATTCATGTGTGTGCATGCTCGTGTGTGTGCACACCCATGGGCACACCTGTTTTCCAGCCACCCAGTGGTGGGGAGAGGGCTTCCTCTGAGACAAACACGGTCCACATGCTTGATCAAATTTGCAGATGCCACACAGCTGGGAAACGATGGCAAATATGCCAGATGACAGAGCTGGGATCTAAAGAGAAGTTGACAGTCCGGAGCGATGGGGTGGATCTAACGAGATGAAACTTAACAGGGGTCAACGTGTTCGTTTCGTCGTATTTATTTTATTTGGGCCTGCCTCCTCCTGCAGAGGGCTGGGGAGGAGCGTGGCTCACGGGAGGAAGTGAAACACCCACACTCGGCTCTCAGGGCCACAGTCCTGGGGGTCAGGAGGGGCTGGGGCTGAGCTCCAGCATGGGCTCGGGGCTCTAACCATGTGGTCTGTTCTGGTTCGCATTGGCCGTTGGCGGGGGCTATCCGTCAGTGACCGCATTAATGAAGGTGTAGCATCCCAGCTGAGGAGGGTAGTAGGGACTCCGGAGTCCAGCACCTGGGTTTGAAGCCCAGGACCTGTTGTGGAGAGACTGGGCAGCTCAAGTCCAGCTCACTGCCCACCTGGGAAACAGGCCTCACACCCCGTCTCTCCTTCCCGATGGCCAGGGAACCCTGGCCCTTTCCCTTTAAACAAGTCCCAGCAAGAGTCAGGCCTGGGCCTCTGAGATCCCCAGAGTGCAGGGAACACAGGCCGGTTTTGCAAGGACTCTTTCCACTCTCCACCCGAAGCTCCTGCTCTGGGCCTTGGAGCTGCAGCAGCCGCGGAGGGCTGGGAGTAAACACCTCTCTCCCTTCTGGTGGCGCCTCCCCTTCTCCAAGGGGTCTCTTACTGGCATCTCTCGGCTTCGACGGGGAAGAAGATTGGGCAGGAAGATGGTCTCTTGCTCTGAACATCATGAGAGGGGGAGTTCAGCTGGTTCTGAGGACCCTGGCGGGGCGGGGCCGGGACTTGTGAGTGGAAGCCTCTGAAGGACACACCACGGCTCTACAGGAGGAGGAAGGCCTGGGGCTGCCTCAAGAGCTAGTGAGGCTCCCATCACTGGAGGTGTGCAAGCAGAGGCTGCGTGGCCACTCAGCAGGGATGCCAGCACTGAATGGATGGACAGCATGAGATGAGTGAAGGGCCTGCCCTCCTCTGAGACGGTGTGCTTCTGGGCAAAGCTGGGCCGAGTCCCTCACCTATGGGAATCCTCCTGAATGTGGTGCCCCTCACTGGGGGAGCTGTTGCCTGGCTCGGCAGCAGATTGAGAAATGGAAGGAGCTTGAGGTGGCAGCCAGGGGCGAGAGTTCCTGAGCGCCACCGAGGATGCCACGACTGTGGAGTGTGACCAAGAGTCACAAAAGGAAAGGGAGCCAGGCTCGGTGGCTCAGCCTGTAATCCCGCGCCTTGAGAGCTTGAGGTGAGTGGATTGCCTGAGCCCGTGGGTTCGAGACCCGCCTGGGCAACTTGGCGAGACCTCATCTCTACAATAAATCAAAAAATTAGCTGGGCGTGGTAGCGCACACCTGTAGTTCCAGCTACTCGGAAGGCTGAGGCGGAAGGATCGCCGGAGCCCAGCAGGTCGAGGCTGCGGTGGCCGGGAGCGGCCACTACACTCCAGTCTGGGCGACAGAGTGAGACTCCAACTCAAAAAAAAAAGCAAAGGGAGACTCCAGAGCCCTAAGAACCAAAGCTGCCATGTCCTGCTCCTGATGCACCCACATAGCCCTCCCCTGGATGTGATCATGCACTCAGGGGAGGCTGAAATCCAGGAAGCCCCCGCATCCCTTTCCCTGCCCCTTGTCCTTTGAGGGGCAGTGACAGCTGCACCCCAGCCCTGCGCTCTAGGCACTATGGAGGCCCCCAAAGAATATGGTGTCCGCCAGGCAAGGCTGGCCATGGGACTGCGGGAAGACGTCACACCTGCTGCCACAGGCCTGCCCAACCTGCCCAGGGCCAGCTTCCCAAGCACAGACTCCTGGCCCCTGCCAGGCTGTGAGTAGGGGCCTCGGGTCTGGAGAGGAGGGGAGCCGTAGGAACAGACCCCTCCCCACTGCAGACCCACTCACACCGCACACAGACATGGCCCCCGTATCCCCTCCCTTTCTGCTCCATGTGAGAAGGTAACAGGGAGGGGTGGCCCCCACCTCTCCCCCTGGCTGTCCCTGGAGGGCTGCGGGAGGAGGAGTTAGTCCAGTTGCAGGGCAGGGGAAGACTGTGTGAGCAGGGCCTGGTGGCGACGTGAGAACCAGTTGGAGAGGGACAGCAGATAGCAGGTGGGTAGATGGCAGTGCCGTCCTCAGCATGGCCAACAAGGTATGGGCTCTGGATTCCAATCCCAGGCTCTGTGACTTCCTGACTTCCTGGCCGTGTGCCTTAGACGACCCACCTGCCCTGGGTCTCACGTTTCCCATCTGTGTAATGGTGATGACACGGCAGCAACCTCACGGCTGCTGAAAGGATTCAGGGACATGATGCACTGCGCTTGGCTCAGGGACAGTATCTGTTGTTGTTGCCATTGTCATTATGAAAATGTGGGCCTCCAGAGGGTGTGACTAAGAATAAACAGTTGGAAGTAGGCAGTATTCAGACTTCAGCTAGTTACCAGGAACTTTTCAGAGGCAGAAGCATCCCTGCCTGGGGCGGGCTGCTGTGTGAGGTGGTGACCCCCACCCCCGACCCCATGCTGGAAGCATCCAAGCACAGGGGTGCTGGCTGTGGAGAGACACCTGTGTGTGGGACAGGGGGTGAGGGTGGCCAGCAGGGGTCAGCGGCACAACAGGAGGGAGGGCAGTCGCATCCAACCTCTCTGCCAGCTCGGGAATGAGAGTGACACCGGGTCAGGCCAGGGCTGGGCTGGGGCATGGGGCCAGAGGGCTCTGAGACTTCCAGTGAGGAGGCCCAAGCTGCATGCAGTGAGTCTAGGTGGGTCTGGGCAAGCTGAGGGGCCAGAGCAGGGGTGCTGGCCACCCAGGAGACAAAGCTCTGGGTTCAGGCTCCCAGAAGGGTCACCCGGGTACCAAAATGGGGCCTGCGGACTAGGCCGTCTGTGCCCGAGCCTCCCTAGTGCCCTGGCCAAGGGCGGAGGCCTCCCTCCCCTTCGGAGCCGCACAGAGGCGGCTGGCAGGGTCCATGGTGCCCACCCCAGCACTAAGCCCTCTCAGGTCCACTGGGGGTCCCTGGAGCCAGGAGACTGAAGAGGAAGAGACTGGGCCCAAAAGAGGCTAGGGATGCAGCCTTGTCCCCAGGCCCTGGTCCCAGCTGGCACAGCCAGAGACCCCCGGGGTCTCACCCCCTTGAGCCCCAGGGGCTGAAGGGTGGAGCATGGGGCCTGAGACAGGACTACCCTGGAGAGTAGAGGCATGGTGGGCCAGGGCGGGCAGAGGATGGTGGGGAGGGGAGAGCCTGAGCACAGAGCCCCCATGCTGGTTGTTGGGGCCCCCGGGGGCTGAGGATGGGTGAGAGGCTTATTCCTCCATTAGGGCTCTGGAGCCTTCCACTCCACAGCTGTGGCCCCAGAGACTGAGGCGCGGCAGCTAGGCCAGGCCAGGGCCGTATCACACAGTGGAGTTAGACACAGAGGGGCCCAGTGCCCTCCACCCACGGGGGCTGGCCCAGCCCCTTGGGAGGGGGAGTAGTCACTCCTGGCCTCCCCAGAGCAGGGCATGCCAGAGCAGGGCAGGCAGGAAAAGGGGAATAGAGAGGGTGCACATCACAGTCCTCTGTGGGTGGCCCATTTGGAGCTAGGGGACACCGGTGTCCTCCACCTCCACCCCTACCCCAAGAAATGCCCTGGCAACAGAAGGGAACAGTGACATGGCCAGTAGTGTCCAGAGGGGATCCTGGGGCTGAGAGTAGCTCCAGGGACACAGGGAAGGTTCCTAACCAAAGCCAAACCAAAGCCAAGATAGATAAAACCACTCCTAAGAGGCAGAGGCCTGAAATTCCACCATTAAAGATTCATTCCTTTAGCTTAACACTTTGTCCTTTTTAAAAATGCAAACCTATCAGAGTCTTTCCTACAAGTAGGTTTGTCAAAGGACAGAAGAGAGAAGATGCAGAGTGTCCTGGTGAAGAAAAATGTAGGAGCCCGGAGAACGAGCAGCCAGGGCTCCCGGGATTTACTTTGACAGCTGGTTCTGGCAATGGGCCAGCTCTTAAGACACCTGCCGAAGAAAGCAGAGTCTTCCACTGCTGCTCTTATGAACAGGGAGTGAGACTGGAGAGGACAGACTCACACCTCCACCAAAGACACCATCCACACAGGCACGTGCGTGAAAGCATGTGCACACCTGTGCATATTCGTACACATGAGAAACAACACATGCAGGCCTGCACCCCCCACCCTCCAGGTCACGCATGTGGTATGGAACTCAGGAAACCTAAGGCTCTGGGTCCAGAGGACCCACAGGGGCAGGGACGGGCGCAGTCTCCACTGCCCCTCCCAACACCTCTCCAGGGCTGACTGGCTTGAGCTACCATCTGTCCCTGGGGTATAGGGTGGGGTCACCCCTAATTTCAGGCCAAAGCTCACCCCTGGTGAGTATGCATGGAGTGCCCGCAGGAGTTGAGAGTCTTTGTGAGCACTGAGAGGCCGCGATTAACCCATTATCCATCAGCATCTGTCCCGCTGCCCCTGTGTGGCCTCACCTGCACTGCTGCTTCCCTATGGGTGTCAGCAGGGCGAGTGAGGGTCCTCTCTAGGTGCACAGGGCCGATATACCAGAGGTCTCCTCTTTCCTTCCCCTCCCTTCTTTTTTTAAGTTTAACTTTTATAGAAGTAATGCATAGACCTAATTTTAAAAGCCCAATAGTACTCCATGGCTTATGAAGAAAAGACATCTGCCCCCTGCTCCAACCCAGGCCCCTTTCGCCCCCACCTTCCTTGGCTCATGGTGTCGGTTCTACACAATACACACACAAGGCAATTCGTGATTCTTCTGTTTGGGGTTTCCTCTGCGGACTTCTTATTACAGAGTTATATTTTTGCTTCCTGTTAGGATTTAACTACCCCGTGGTCCATTCCCCTTCCCCATCCTGCCTCTGTGCTTAGGTTGCAATTCCTATTAAATCTGCAACCCAGCCGGGCTTGGTGGCTCAGCCTGTAATCCCAGCACTTTGGGAGGCCGAGGTGAGTGGATAGCCTGACCCTGCGGGTTCGAGACCCGC
>NW_007253211.1:990418-991930 GCF_000164805.1 Carlito syrichta
ACTCTAACTCAAAAAAAAAAAAAAAATCTGCAACCCATGTTTACATTAGTGTTGCAACACATAAATATTGTTCTAGCTGAGTCATATAGTGGATATGGATCACATTTCCTTCATGTCAAAAAGTTAATGAATTTGCCTTTTGGTGCATTGTGAGATTGCACATTTGTCAGTTTATCCCCAAGCTCTGACCAGACATTAAACCTCCCCTGAAGGCAATCACACACCTCTGGTGGGAGTAGAGGTTTCAGCCTGGTCCCAGGGGGTGCCTAGCAGCAGTGCCATAAAAACCAGGCTGGAGCAGTTGGAGGGAGGCCTGGAGGTGCCAGTGACCGCCATGCAGGACACAGTCCATGGTGCCCTGTGGCAGGCTGTGGGGCTGGAGACCAAGATGGCACTGTCAACAAAGCGGGGTAACACCTGGAACTGGGTTATCTTCCTGGCTTGTGGAGACTTACAGTCCCTGTAAAATGGGGATAATCTGGTTACATCTGTAAAATGGGGATAGTCTGATTACATCTCTCCACCTCTGCCATCTGCACCCCTGTCACCTCTAGCCTGACAGCTGCAAACTCTCCTCACAGACCCCCTGTTTCCTCCCTGGATCCTAGGGCTGAGGTCTTGAAACACAGCCTGCGCAGTCCGACTCAGGCTCAGAAGGGTTCCACTGTTTCGTTCTGCACAGGGTTTCACACATTGTGTCGATTGGGATTGGCTCCTATCACTCAAATAGAACCCAAAGGGTCTGTTTCTGTTAGGTCGGTGGGCTGGTGCCACAGGTATGCAAAAAAAAAAAAAGCACAGAAATTAGATTAGGAAAAATAGTTTGTTTAGAAAGTAGATCCGAGAAAAAGGGTGGATCCACTTCTCCAAGACTGGAGAGGGGACCAGACAGTTAAGGAACATTTGGTAGTGAATGCTTGAGGTTGAAGGCTTTTAAAACTTCCCTTTGGGGTGGTGGGTAGGCAGGCATTCAAGGAGCTGATGTCATGGTGATGGGGTCTGTTTCTCATATCTGACAGCTGGATAGATGGGTGGGTCAGTCATGGGTGGTTGATTATATAAATGAGAAGGGCAGGGTTGGTAGCTGAAAGACAAATTCTTGGGAGATGCTAATCTTAATGTCTTGTGACTCACCCAGGGTTCTGGGAAAGGATTATTGTCATGTATGAGCTCAAGGAAACCAGAGAGACTCCATTTTGGGCTCTGTTCTTTCAGTCTCTCTCTGTCTCTCTCTGTCTCTCTCTCTCTCTCTCTCTCTCTCTCTCTCACACACACACACAAACACACACACACATATACACATGCACACACACACACAATTCTCTGAGCCTCTTTTCTACCACTCATCTCACTCGCTCTGCTCCAGCCACTGGCCTCCTTACTCCTACCCCAGGACCTTTGTACTTGTGCCTCTTCCTGGGAGCCTCTTCCCTAAATCTCCAAACTGGCAATCTTTTTTGTTTGTTTGTTTTTTGTTTTTTTTTGAGTTGGAGTCTCACTCTGTCACTCAGA
>NW_007253211.1:992078-996995 GCF_000164805.1 Carlito syrichta
GGCAATCCACTCACCTCAGCCTCCCAAAGGCGCAGGATTACAGGCTGAGCCCGGCTCAAACTGGCAATCTTACCTCCTCAAGTCTCTGCTCAAAAAATCACCTTCTCTGTAAGGCCTTCCCTGACCTCCTTCTTTAAAATTGAAATCTACCCCACCCATTCCCCGCTCTTTGTTTTTTGTTTTTGTTTTTGTTCTGTTTTTAGTGAGAGAGCAGGATTTATTGAGCGGACAGAAAAGCTCCCACAGTGGGAGGGGACCCAAAGGGGTTGCCCCCCACCCTTTTCCCTGCCACTCACTACCATCCACCTTCTCCTTGTTTTACTTTTTAAATGTTGTTAACAGCCTGTCTCCCAGCTAACTTGAAAGATTTTCATAAGTTTTGGTTCCTGCTCAACCTCTGTGCCCGCCCTTCAGATTTGTGCCGGGCACCGTGAATGTGTGGAATGAATGACTGAGCAACACCAACCCCGTCAGTTCCCGAGAGCCTTAATGAGACAACAGATGCAGAGTGCGGCCTGGCAGTCAAGTACAGGAGGTAATCCGGCACAAGCCCTTGTGATGTCTCTCTGAGCCTCTCAACGGGGCCTCAGGGAGTGTACAGGGAGCGCTGGCATCCTGCCATCAGATGGGGAAACTGAGGGCTGAAGCTGCGGGAAGACTGCCACCCAAGCCCCACTTCAATGTGAGTCCTGTGGGATGTTCTTACCCAGTCACTCATTGTTTGCCCGGAATTCAAAGGTGACTGGGTGTATTTGCTGATCTGCTGTCTGCATGCCTTAGCCACAGGGACTTGCCTGAGGCCACCCTGCCCTGGCTCCTCCCCATCTGCTCCGGGCTGGCCTTCCCGGCACTGCCCTGGGGCCACCATGACTACCCTGGCCTGGGAAGGTGAACGGGCATCTCATGTTCCAGGCCTAATTTTGTCTGCACCCAGACGGCTGGAGAAGGTGCCAGAAGAGCTCTGGGGACCAAGCGGCCCAGGCCTGCAAGAAGTCCCTGGCCTTGCCCCAGAGGGACAAGCAGAGCACGGGCAGCAAGGCTGAGATGAGGCAAGAGGGGAGAGAGAGAGAGAGAGAGAGAGAGAGAGAGAGAGAGAGACTGCAGGCTTCCGGGGCTCAGGAGGACTGTTCTGGGAGCGCCTCACGGCCAGGCCTCACTGTGTCACTAGAGCCTCCTGGGGGGGGGTCTCAACCCTATGCACAGAGTCAGGAGCCTGTGCCTCAGTGTCCTCATCTGCGAAATCTGGGGATCGTAATGGCACATCCCCCACAAAGTTACTGGAGGATTAACTGGGTTTTTACATATCCGTAGTTAGAACTGTTCCTGGAGCGGACTAAGGGCATCACTGTGCCTGCTGACGTTGCTGTCACACACGTCACGATGTGAACCCCTCTCTCTGTGCCAGGCCCCAGGCAGCCCCCTGTGCGCTGGGTCCCCTCAGACTCCTCCGCTGCCTATAGCAGGCAGAGATGGGGCTGTCAAGGGTGGGCCGCCTGGGGAACAAATGCTCTGACCGCCCAGTGCCGAGGGGTGGGGGCAGCTGCCAGGGACAGAGTAAAGACAGGCCAGGGATGGATGGCTACTCCCGCCCTGCGAGCCCTGTTCAGCAGAAACCACGGCTGGCGGTAATGGGCTGGCAGCCCCCAGCTGCAACCAACTTCATTTTCTGCCACAATTAAATGATCGCCAGCATTTGCTCACCCTCACTTATTCAATTACCTTCGGAGGCCCTGAAGGACTCTCAAAGAAACAGCCATAAATAACAGGCGCAGCCGCCCCCAGGCTGTCAGCCTTGCCAGCACCCTCCTCCCACCAGCCAGGTCGTCCTGCGCCTCCCAGCTCCCCCACTCACCTCTGAAAGACGGCCTGAGCGTCGGCAGATCTGGGTCCCCACCTGGCCCTTCCCCTGCCTGGCTGGCAGCTTCTGGGGGACTTCTGTGGGCCTCCATTTCTCATCTATGAAATGAGAGAAAAACTCCATGTGAGCTGTAAAGCATTGCCCTGGCTAGGGGCTGTGGCCCTAGCTTTACTGTTGAAATATAGGCACCCCAGGGAGGGAGGAGAGAGGAGGCATCCTTTTTGCACCTGCCTCCACCCCACCCTCACCCCCACCCCCACCTCAGTCGAATTCTTCCCATAATGCCATGTTCTTCCATGCTTCTGTGCCTTTGTGGATGCTGTTCCCCTTGCTGCTCCCTTCATTCTTGTCTCTGCCTGGGGACTCCTACACACCTTTCAAGGCCTAGCTTGGATACCACCTCTCCTGGGAGGCCTACATACCACTCCCTGTGGCAAGTAGACTAACCTTCCCACCTTCTGCTCCCAGCACATCGCTTTGTATGTGTCCTGGATTTGGGGGACCATCTCAAATTTAAATATTCAGAGCCATGTCAAGACATGAATCTAAAGTCAAGATGGAGCCAGGCTCGGTGGCTCATCCTGTAATCCCGCCTTTTGGGAGGCTGAGGTGAGTGGATGGCCTGAGCCCGCGGGTTCGAGACCCGCCTGGCCAACTTGGCGAGACCTCATCTCTACAACAAATCAAAAAATTAGCCGGGTGTGGTAGCATGCGCTTGTAGTTCCAGCCACTTGGAAGGCCGAGGCGAAGGATCGCCGGAGCCCAGCAGGTTGAGGCTGAAGTGGCCGGGAGTGTGCTACTCTACTCCAGTCTGGGCGACGGAGTGAGACTCCAACTCAAAAAATAAATAAATAATAAAAAAAATAAAGTCAAGATGGGAGAGTGTGGCTCCCTCACTTCTACCCCAGACAGAGCCTGTCCTCATGTGACCTTTCACCACCTATAATTATAAAAATAACAACAGTCAGGGTTGGGGTCACTTGTGTTAAAGGTTTTTTATTTGAGCCGGTGGCTCAGCCTGTAATCCCGCGCCTTTGGGAGACTGAGGTGAGTGGATTGCCTGAACCTGCGGGTTCGAGACCCGCCTGGGCAACTTGGTGAGACCTCATCTCTACAATAAAATAAAAAATGAGCCGGGCGTGGTAGCGCGCGCCTGTAGTTCCAGCTACTTGGAAGGCTGAGGTGGAAGGGTCGCCGGAGCCCAGCAAGTCGAGGCTGCAGTGGCCAGGAGCAGCCACTGCATTCCAGTCTGGGCGACCGAGTGAGACTCCAACTCAAAAAATAAATAAATAAATAAATAAAGGTTTTTATTTGCATTACGTCATGGAAACGTCACGATAACCCTAAGACAATGACCCTGCTTTACAGATGAAGAAACTGAGGCTCAGCAGCTTTTGAGGCTCGTCCAGTCACGTCACCAGGAAGTGGCAGAGCTAGGAATTGAACCCAGGTGAGTCCACGTCTATGGGCCGTTTCGGGATTTAGATTCCATCCGGCTCTTCCCGCAGCCACCCCGTAACCTCAGGCCGGTCCTCCCATCTTTTGGCAGCCCTCCTTTTGGTCTCCTCTTGCAAAATGAAAAGACCGTCCCAGGTGGCCTCTGAAGGTCCCAGCTCTGATATGCTGGGATTTTCCTTCTTTCCGTCATGGACTGCTCTGAACAGAGCCAACAAAGCTGTTAAAACTGAGGCAGGAATGGCCGACTCAGACACCCCCAGGGAGACGCTCTGGGTGGGCCCTCGCAGTCCGCTCTCCTCATGCCTGGATGGCAGGTGGCAGCCTGTTCTTATGGGGAGGGCAGCAAGGTTCCTGGGGAACAGGTAGGCCGGGCAGGGTCCCAGCTGGCCACCTTCCTCAACGGCCCCTGTGGAAGCCTCATAAAGGTTGCGTGCAGACTGTTTACAGGGCGGAGGAGCCACGAGCGTGGCACTGATGGTGTGTAACTGGGATCTTGACACCACGTGTTGGCTCTTGCTTGGAAATCCACAAGAGTCTTCCTGAGAGCTGCATTGGGTTGGGAGGGACAGGCCCTGGTCCCTGTGGCTCAGCGTCCTGCGTGGCTCTCTGTGGGGCATCCTTTCTCTGGGCCTCAGCCAGATATAAGAGGCAGATGCGGGTCAGACCCAAGTGCTGCTGAAAGAGCTGGTGCAGTGCTGAGTCCCCGGCCTTGGCCTGTGTCCATGTGCTGGGTTGGCCACCACTCCCCCTCCTGCTGGCCTTCCCAGGCCCACACACAAGCCTGGGCTGAGCTGGGGAAGCAAAGGGTTGGTTTGGCATGGGGGTGTGACTGCTGGGCTGTTGACGATAGGAGCGGAGTTAGGAGTGGGATCCCTGGGTTCAAATCCCGGCTCCCCCGCTCCACTTCCTCAGCTGTGAAACGAGGGCGCTAAAGGCCCCTCCTCACAGGGTTGTTGTGAGAATCAAATGAGATAATTCTTGTGAAGAGCTGAGAGCAGGGCCCTGAGCCGGCGTTTTCTTCACACCCACACATACAACACATCCACACACGCGCGTGCGCACACACACATACCCTGCCTGCAGAGGCTCCTGTTCTCGAGGACCTGAATGGTGACATCCCTGCTGCTCCCTTATCCATCTGTCTTGCAAAGAGTTTGTCACCTCCCTGACTCTGCACAGTCAAGGGCTCATCCTCCCAGATTCTGGGTTCCCTGGGCAGGTGGAGGCTTGGGGGCTGTGGCCATGGTGGTGGTCTGAGCCTGGCCCCTCCACCCACTCTTACCCTTCAGCTGTTTGGATCCTGATAGAGCCCAGACAGGCCCTGGTGCAGATCCCTGAGCAGGGTCCAGCGCGCAGGCCATGGGTGACCTGGGCAGGGCTGGGAGCTGGGGGCCAGGCCAAGCCAGCTCGGATGCAATTCTGGGGGAGCCACAAGTCTCTAGGCCTTGAGGTCTCCCCTGACCATGAAGGGCTGTATGGTGACCTTACTCAGAGTGGGTTCTAGGGAGCAGACCAGCGGACGGGGCAAGGGGAAGGTTCTGTGCCAAACTGGGTTCATCCAGGAGGAGCCCAGCATGGGGGGTTCTTTTTTTTTTTTTTTT
>NW_007253211.1:997468-997827 GCF_000164805.1 Carlito syrichta
CCCAAGGCCAGGAAGAGGAAATGAAAGCTCTGTTGTGCAAGCCAAGCACTGAGAGGCTGGGAGGGGAAGCCAGAGACCCAGGAGTCCACATGTTCATTCCCTCATTCATTCATTCACCAAACATGTCCTAGAAGGCTGGCTCTAAAATACGTGCTGAGGACATGGTGTTGACCAAAAGGAGCCAAGTCAGTGTCTGCAAAGAGGAGAGACATGCAGGAGGCAAATCACAGGCATAAACATGAAACTGCCTCTGGCATAAGTGCTTCTAAAGAAAGGTACAGCCAGCTCGGTGGCTCAGCCTGTAATCCCGCGCTTTGGGAGGCTGAGGTGAGTGGATTGCCTGAACCCGCGGGCTCGAG
>NW_007253211.1:997961-1006046 GCF_000164805.1 Carlito syrichta
TTTACAATAAATCAAAAATTCAGCCGGGCATGGTAGCGGGTGCCTGTAATTCCGGGTACTTGGAAGGTTGAGGCGGAAGGATCGTCGGAGCCCAGCAGGCGAGGTGCGGTGGCCGGGAGTGGCCACTGCACTCCAGTCTGGGCGACAGAGTGAGACTCCAACTCAAAAAAAAAAAAAAAAATTAGCCGGGCTCGGTGGTTCAGCCTGTAATCCCGCACCTTTGGGAGGCTGAGGTGAGTGGATTGCCTGAGCCCGCGGGTTCAAGACCCACCTGGGCAATTTGGCAAGACCTCATCTCTACAATAAATCAAAAAATCAGCCGGGCATGGTAGCGTGTGCCTGTAATTCCGGCTACTCGGAAGGCTGAGGGGAAGGATCACCGGAGCCCAGCAGGCGAGGCTGCGGGGGCCGGGAGCGGCCACTGCACTCCAGTCTGGGTGACAGAGTGAGACTCCAACTCGAAAGAAAGAAGGAGAGAGAGAGAGAGAGAGAGAGAGAGAGAGAAAGAAAGAATGATACTTGGGGTGGGCTGTGTCAGAGAAGTCAGGGAGGGCTTCGCGGAGGAGGTGACACTCAAGCTGGCATCTGGAGGATGAAGAGCCAATAAAGAAGGGAGGGAAAGTCATCCAGATCAGAAGGAACAACAGACAGTGTTGCTGGATCAGAGACAAGAGGGACATCATGGGGTGAAGCTGGGGAGGGGGCCAGGGGCTGGGCCCTGGGGTGGGATTTCACCTTTATGCTAAGGGTAGGGAGCCACTGAAGCGTATTAAGCAGGGACATAACATGACCCGAGTTGTGTTGAAGCATCACTCTGGGGAGAATGGCCTGCAGGACAGGCTTGTAAGGAGAAGCAGGAGACAAAAAGAGCTGTAAGTCATCCTTACAAGACGGGGCAGGCCAGCCGGGGGGTGGAGAAAGGGGAGCAGCTAGGGAAAGCCACAGGACAGGGTGGTGGGTGGGTGACTGGGGGAGGTGGCCGTGAAGGGGGCGTCCCCAGAGGTCAGTCCAAGCTGGGGCAGGAGAGGCCTGGGAGCCCTCCCTGTGCCTGGATGGAGGGCCCCATACAGCAGGGCAGGCATGTGCCCCGGGTGTTTTCTGCCTCCCAGGGCGGCCTCTGGGGGTGGCCTAGGATGTTCTGGTCCACAGAAGAGTGAGTGCCACGCTGTCAGGGCTGGTCCCTGGGAGCCAGGCCTGGGTGGGAGGGGAGCTGTCCTGGGGCAGAGGAGGGTCCCCACGTGCCTCTGGAGAGAGGCACAGCAGCAGACATCATGAAGTGACACTGAGCTGCAGAGAAATGGCCATCGAGAGAACTTGGCCGCAGTCGGAAAGCAGAAATAAATGCCCTATTTAATTGCGTAACGGAAAGGCCGGGCTCCTGGCTCTGGGCAGCAGGCCCTGGGTGTGTTTACTGCTAGGTGTCTCAGGTCACCTATTAGGGGCCCAAAGATGTTGTTAAATCAACAGATGAACAAGAAGCCAGCGTGGAACCGTGCTCTTTTCAGCAGCAGCTGAACACACAGAAAGTAGGGGGTGGAAGAGGGCCTGGGTCTCCCAGAGGCCGGGTTCCAGCAGGTGCGGCCACTCACCGGCCATCTTGCTCAGGTAGGAAGCCCCTTCCCCAGGCCCCCAGGGGCCTCCTGGCTCAGCCCTGTGGTGTCTCTAGGGTTCCTAGAACTCAATGTGAGTCCAGTCAGGCAGACAGAGGAGAGCTGGGGGAGGGCTGGGGGGAAAGGAGGTCACCCTCCTCCAGGGCCAGGTAACTGGAGCCTGCACACAGCAGCAGGGCGAGGGATGGAGCGGATAGGAGGCCACAGCCTTCCCTGTGAAATGTGATCAGCCAGCCTGGGCTGGGGGGTGGGGAGCATGAGATCCCCACTCCACTTGAAATCAGGCTTCAGGTTACCCCAGGAATTCCTGCCATGCCTGTGGGACTCTGCAGGGTGTGGGGATGGGAGAGGACGTGAGACGGGAGAGGACGTGAGCCCCACGAGGGCAGCCAGACAGCCCCCACACGCCGCCGTGGCCTTCCTATCACACCCTGTTCTCTTGCTGTAACACATCTGCTGAAAGCTCCTGCTGTGCCAGGCCCTGGTGGGCGTGGAGGTTGACAAATGAGGGCAAGGACCTGGGTTCCAGTCCTGCCTCATCTCTGGTTTCGCCTCTGTGAGAGAGCAGTCTGTACAGAATGTATTGCTCATGGACACGTCAAAATTGTGGAAGGGCAAGATGGGAAGCACATCCTGCCTCATGCTGACCAGCAGATCTGGGGGGACCAGGAGATGGGTGGGGGATCCTGGGCGTGAGTCAGAGACAGGTTGGGCCAGACCGGTAGGCGAGTTGGGCCCGAGCCGGACCTGAGTGGGGTGGGCAGAGAGGAGGCTGAGGTCCATGGAGGCCTGGGAAGGGACAGTGGGCACTCAGTGCCTGGGGAACTTTGACCAGAAGTCCAGGGTAGCTTAAGCCACCTGGAGGACTCACTTCAGGCCTTCCTAAGACTGGCCCAGGGCTGGGCTCGGTGGCTCAGCCTGTAATCCCAGCACTTTGGGAGGCCGAGGCAAGTGGATTGCCTGAGCCCGCGGGTTCGAGACCCACCTGGGCAACTGGGCGAGACCTCATCTCTACAATAAATCACAAAATTAGCCGGGCGTGGTAGTGTGTGCCTGTAGTTTCCGCTACTTGGAAAGCTGAGGCGGAAGGATCACTGGAGTCCAGCAGGTCGAGGCTGCGGTGACCATGATCGTGCCACTGCACTCCAGTCTGGGCGACAGAGTGAGACTCCAACTCAAAAAAAAAAAAGGACTGACCCAGGTCACTCAGACCTGATGCCTGACCCCCCGGATGTGATCCTGTCCTTTGCCCTTGCCCCACGTCTCCCCACCCCTGCAGTCCTCAGGCCTTGTCCAGTCTGATTCCCCAGCATCTCAGGAGCTCACCCTCACTTTCTTCCCCCCCTTAGCACTCCCCAACCCCACCTTCTTTGTGCCAGGCTGGGACTCACCTGCAGGACAGCACCTGGTCTGTTCTACTTGGAAGGCTCTAAACACAGCCTGAGTGTGTCTCTTCCCAGCATGAAGCACTTAATTCCCCCCAAAAGTCAGGGAGAGGGGCCGGGTGAGGCAGCCTTCTCCCAGTCCCCATCTCTCCCTCTCCCTGTGTGCTCCCACCCCCCCACCCCTGCCCTGCTCCTGCTGCCTCTGGGCTTCTGCACATGCTCCTCCCTTAGCTTCTCACCGCCTTCCCCTCACTCAACCAGAAGGCCCTACTTTTTCAGGTCTCAGCTGGCCACTTCCTCCAGGACGACTTCCCTGCTCCCCTAGGTTGGGTGAAGGGTCCTTCTGAGTCCCCTGTTCTCTTCCCACCAAACGCTTATCCTGGAGTTGCCCTCTGTCTTGCTGAGCCCCCAACTCTAATCCCCTGACAACAGCACCTTGGTCAGCCCTGGCAAGGGGTCTGGCACACACAAGGGCCTCAAAAGTGCTTGTGGGTCGACTGTCCTCAGTCTGATTGTTGATTAACTGAACGTCTTGCTGGTTGGCCTTCCTTCTTTCTCAGGTAAACGGCGAAGAGATTACTGGGAATGGGTGGGGCAAGGAGAGCAGGGGAAAGGAGAGAATGACCCCCACCCCAACCTCAGACGCACCCCTTTTCTTTTCTTTGAGTCGCGAGTCTCACTCTTCACCCAGGCTAGAGTGCAGTGGCATGATCCAGTTCACTGCAGCCTTGACCTCTTGGGTTCAGGAGATCCTTCTGTCTCAGCCTCCTGAGTAGCTGGGACTACAAGTGCACACCACCACACTCAGCTACTTTTTTCTTTTTTTGAGTTGGAGTTCTCACCCTGTTGCTCAGATTGGAGTGCAGTGGCAAGGTCACGGCCACCACAGCCTCAACCTGCTGGGCTCAGGTGATCCTTCAGCCTCCACCTTCCAAGTAGTTGGAACTACAGGCATGCGCCACCACGCCCGGCTAATTTTTTGATTTATCGCAAAGATGAGGTCTTGCCAAGTTGCCCAAGCTAGTCTTGAACCCATGGGCTCAGACAATCCTCTCACCTGCCTACTTTTTAAATTTTGTTGTAGAGATAAGGTCTCACCGTGTTGCCCAGGCTGCTCTTGAACTCCTGGGCTCAGACAATCATTTTGCCTCGGCCTCTCAAAGTGCAGGATTACAAGCATGAGCTACTAAGTCTGGCCTCCTTTTCTTCCGATTCTCTGAATGAAGAATTGAAAACTAACCAGGGGTCATGGGGCAATTGGCCCTTGGTGCCCAGAGCCTGACACCCATGCACACAACTGAGTTGAGGTGAGCTCTCTTCCGTTTCAGACCACCTCTCCTTTTCTCCCCCCCACGCTTTCTCTCCCCGCTTCCACCCCTCCCTCCCAGCCCCTCTGGCCCTGCCCTAGAACAGCAGAACACCAGCTGACAGCTGGACATGCCAGTCCCTGCCAGTCTTTCCCCAGAGGGTCAGGTGACCCTTCCCTCCCCAGGCCGCTTGCCGCCCAGCCCTCCTGGTCAGACCTCTTCACCCAGGGCTCAAGTGGACAGTTATTACTCCACACTGGGACGGGCCTTTACCTCGTGCCTGCAGACAGTGGGCAATAAGAAACCAGATTCTGTTCTCCTGGATCCCTCCCTTCCACACACTCCCTAGGACCCCTGGAAGAAGGCTCTGGTGAGTGTGGCCTTGGGTGATGAAGATGGGTTGGGACAGGCTCGCTGAGCCCTTATGGGGCCCAGGTTGGAGGAGAGAGGGTCTCGCGGCCACAGGCCTGCTCATGCCATGGGCATCTCATCGCCATGCAGGGCTGGCTAGGAGTCTGCCCTGTGGAGACGCCAGCATCTCTGCATGGCTGTGCACACCTGTGTGCGTGGCGGGGGTCGCGGGGTGGGTGAGGTGTTGGACAGGTCAAGAATAGGGAATTCTGGCACTTGCTCTCCTTTCATCCCTTCCGCTTCCCCTTCCCCTGGGGTGACTCCACTCCTCCCCTTCCTGGGGTCCCATAGTACTCGAACTTCAGCCCCTGCAAGGAGGCAGGCAGGGTGGAGGATGGGCCGGACTGCAGAGGAAGCTGTGGGGAGGGGCAGGTGCTGGGGACTGGAGCCAGTGATTTCCACCCCATGCTGGGTTAACCCTTACCAGAGGCAGGTGTCCAAGAAATGTGGGCAGCACCCGGGAACAGCATGTCCGATCCCAGCAGTCCCACCCTTCCGCCGGGGTGGAGCCATAGGGGTTGGATGACATCAGCAGCTATGGCAGTGGCCTGGGGCCTGGGGCAGGGTGGTGGTGGCGGTGGAACAAGCGATGGAAGTGTCAGGGGCCTCAGAGGTGTGTCACCGCCAGGCAGTGGCTACTGCTGCCCTGGACAGTGGCAGAGTCTTGGGGCCCACCAAGGCTCCTCTAGGCTCCTCGGTGAACCCAGGACTTGAGCCTGCCCTGTGATCCTCAGGATCCCTGGGGGCCTTTAAAACCTTGAATGCAGCCGGCTGGGTGGCTCAGCCTGTAATCCCAGCGCTTCGGGAAGCTGAGGTGAGTGGATTGCCTGAGCTCGCGGGTTTGAGACCTGCCTGGCCAACTTGGTGAGACCTCATCTCTACAATAAAATCAAAAATTAGCCGGGCGTGGTAGCACGCGCCTGTAGTTTGAGCTACGGAAGGCTGAGGCGGAAGGATCGCCGAAGCCCAGCAGGTCGAGGCTGCAGTCACTGCACTCCAGTCTGGGTGACAGAGTAAGACTCCAACTCAAAAAAAAAAAACCACCTTGAACACCAGGCCCCTTCCCCAGAGATTGAGATCCCACGGAATGGAACTCCGGATTCTTTTCCTTCTCTCTCTTTTTTTTTTGTTTTTTGAGTCAGGGTCTCACTCTCTCTCGGGCTGGAATGCAGTGACTCACTGCTGTCTCAACATCCTGGACTTAGGCAATCCTCCCACCTCAGCCTCCTAAGTAGCTGGGACTACAGGCCTGTGCCACCATGCCCGGCTAATTTTTGAATTTGTATAGAGAAGAGGCCTCACTGTTGCCCAGGCTGGCCTTGAACCCTAGGACTCAGACAATCCTCCCACCTCTGCTCCCAAAGTGTTGGGATTATAGGCGTGAGCCACCGCACTCAGCCAGGATCCACTCTTAAAAAGCTACCAGTTTATTTTTTAACCTTTTTATTATGAAAAACTTCAAGCATACAGGGAAAAATAGAGGGAACAATATCATGAATACTTGTACATACTGCACCTGGATTTAAACAGTTGTCTGAGCTTTGCTGTATTTGCTTCATCAGATATGCAAAGGCTAAACTATTTTGAAGTCATTTATGGGCATCACAGCACCTCCCCTCCCCCACCAGAAAGACCTCAGCAGGTCCTCTGCAAGCCTAATACCAGCATCCCACTCACAAATGTACAGTTCCCCAGGAGCATCTGCATTCAGCCCATGTTCTTATTCCTCGATGGTCCTTAAATGTCTTTTATGCTGTTAGACCAGGATCCCATCAAGATTCATTTGGCTAGCCTGTCTCTTCAATCTCTCAATCTGGAAGCGTCTCTGCCAACCACCCCCCATCCCTCCCCACCACGTTGATTTTTCCCCATCACATTAACTTGCTGAATTGAAGGGTCGGTTGTCCTGTAGGAGGGTAAGAACATGGCTAAGTCAGGCAGCTCTCAGCACAGATAGGGAAACTGAGGCCTAGAGAGGCAGGCCCAGGGGGGCTCCTCCCGTGCTGTTTTGCTGCATCCCTGCTCCACCGGGTTCCTTATCGGGAACCGAAGAGGTCCCCCTCTGCAAAGGGCCTGTGGCCTCTGGGCCCTCCCTGTCCCCACGGGGGTGCATCCTGGAGCTGCAGGCTGGATGGAGCCCACCCACCCCATCCCAGCAGCAGCGTTCCCTGCTTCCTCCTGCTCTGAGCAGCGCTCTGAATAAATCCGTCTCAGGTAGAAATCCATACGGTTGCTATCGTGTTCAGCAGCAGCTGCAAGGAACGGCAATAAACTTTATGAGCATTGGGTCAGTTCAGGGAAGCAAACCTGCCTTCTGGTTGGGGGAGATGAAACGGGGGAGGGAGAGTAGGGGTGGTGGGGGGGGGACCTCTGGGGTTGGGCTGCCCTAAGGGCTGCATTCGCAGTGTGTTGCCGCATATTAGTTACTCTTCCTCATCCGGGGCCAGGAGGCCCACTGGCAGCTGAGAAGTGGGGGTCACCCACCCCAGCCGTGGGCACGGGGATCTGGGTGAGAGGGACAGATGGAATGGAGCTCTCCTCAGAACAGGTCTCCTCTGCTCAGATGCACTCTCAAGTGTCCCCCCCACCTCTTCCCTTCCTCCCTCACCTCTTCCCTTCCCCCTCCCCCACACCTCTCCCCCTCCTCTGCTCCCCTCTCTCCCTCCCAGGTCTCTGACCCTGGTTAAGCAGGGGGGAGGCATGGCACGAAGAGAGAGAACTGTGCGGGTGGGGAAAACCCAACCTTGTAGCTTTGCAAAAACACCTGCCTGGTAGAGGCAGGAGAGCTTCAGCTGCCGTTTGGGCTCTCTGGGGACAGGTCTGGGCAAATCCCGGGCGGTTCCGAGAATGTGTCCCCTGGTCACTGGGTGAGGAGGTGGAGCTGTCTTCAGTTTTCGGAGTTTATGGGCGTTTCTGGCCTGGACATGTGTGCTGCTGCCCTCTGCTGGGGAACAGCCTTACCTGCGTTCTCCCAGGAGGTTTACTCTTCAGCCTGGGCCAATGCACTCTACAGCATGAAGGACCACAGCCCACACTCACAAACACGCACAAGCATTCACACACACCCACACCTACCCGCAAACGCACACATGCACACGCTCCATCGTTCTTGTGTTTTGATCTTAAAAAGCTATCCCTCCTTGGCGACCATAAAACTGCCATGCTAACCACTGGCAACACTGTACGCCTTTGGTTCGGAGGCCTCTTGCACTAGACAGGGGGTTGATCCTATTACTTAGAGAAGGGAGGCAGGTGTGGGGAGGGATGTGGCAAGGTTGAGACCAGGAGCAAGGTGGGAGGCTAGAGCAGGAGAATCTTTTTTTTTTTTTTGAGTTAGAGTCTCACTCTGTCACCCAGACTGGAGTGCAGTGG
>NW_007253211.1:1006066-1012833 GCF_000164805.1 Carlito syrichta
CTCAGCCTTCCAAGTAGCTGGAACCACAGGTGCGTGCTACCACACCCGGCTAATTTTTGACTTATTGTAGAGATGAGATCTCGCTAAGTTGCCCAGGCGGGTCTCGAACCCTTGGGCTCAGGCAATCCGCTCACCTCAGCCTCCCAAAGTGCGGGATTACAGGCTGAGCCACCGAGGTTGAAGTGGAAGGATTGCCTGAGCCCAGGCATTCGAGGCTGCAGTAAGCCATGATCATGTCACTACTCCAACCTGGGTGACAGAGTGAGACTTGGATTCAAAGAAAAAAAAACCCAAGGTTGGAGGACGGGTGGAGGGGTGTATGTGCCTGGGACGGGCTGTTAGAGCAGCTCAAAACCACGCAGAGGGCCCACAGTGCTGTCCAGAGGTCAGGATCTATCAGGGAGGGGAGGCCTGCAGCCTCTGCCTCCTCCAGAGCAGCCCTTCTAGTGGTGCGTGGCTTCGTGAGTCATCTTTCCCCCATGTTTCTCCCGCCTTGACAGCAAGATCAGAACATTGCTGGTGCTGCTAAGTACATTTGTCAGTGGCTGAAGGGCTTCTAAACTAATAATCGCTGTATTAAAATCGTATTTGGTCCTCAAGCTGGGGAAACGTTGGGAGATTTTAAATGTTAAGAAAAAAGAAGGAAAAAAAATCCCCTCTCAAAGGATAAAACCAGCTCTGAAATAAGTTTCTGTGACTGAGGAATATGAAGCATTGCTCTGTGAATCTAGAAGTCAAGCCTTCCTGGGAAATAGATGCTCTCCAAAGCCACATCCGTCAGCCCCAGCTGGGAAGGTGATGTGTGGAGTCCCCAGCATTCCGCATTGATCCTGCCGAGCCCGGGGAGCCACGCGGACTGAGGGCAGACTGTCCTACGGCCCCGAAGTCATTTTAGGATGGATTTTAAAACTCCATTTTCCCCCCTGGAAAATAAGCCGGTGCCATCCCAGGCTGGACGGCCCCAGATGACGCACAGCCTTCAGCCAGTGAGAAACTCCCAATGTCTCCTGCCCATTATGACCTAAGCGGTTTTAAATGGTTTTCGGGTCCTCTCATCTCTAATAGATTAAAAAATGCTCCCTTGGGCATCGCAGAAACATTGAATGGTACTTGTACCAAACCTCCGGCTCCAAGAGACCTGTGAAATGTACGCTAGAGCTTCAGAGGTGAGAGGGCAGGCCATCAACAATGCTGCTTCTGAACTGCACCGCCTGCCACATTTTGTATTGCAGTCTTCTTCTTGCTGTTTCTTAATTATCTTCTCCCCAGAAAGCCCTCTCTCTACCCCCTAAGATTTATCGGATGTGGTCCCGGAGGCTCCAGTACCTTGGTGATCTCAGGGAACTTCTCCCTCGGCGGAGCTGGGCCCAGGCCAGTGCCTTCTCTGGCTGCTGAGGGCGGGCTCCCCCTTCACCTCCTCTGCCACTGGCATCCCGGGTGCTGTGGCTCCATGCAGCACGGAACCCGGCAAGGGGGCCCTGCACCCGTATCCTCCTCCTCCACACAACACTGCCCTCCGGCCACCACCTCCCACCCATCCTTGCCCTCCCTGATTACTCCTTGAATGTGGTCCCCAAAGCATGCCCTCCCCAAGCTCCCTAAGGCTAGGCCGACGTCTCCCCTCCTCCTGGACCCCTTCCCGCCCCTTCCAGCCACTCCCTTCTCTGCCAGGAGCAGCATGTCTCCTAACCTCTCCAACTGGGACCTATTTTTCACATAATTTTTCCCCTACCAGTTCCCACGCAATACTCATGACACTTCCAGGATCTGCTGATTGAGAAAATAGATGATGACAAAAATGACTAGGAATTCAATAATGCCTTTAAATGAATTTGTATTTTGGTAATTACCAATGCGTTTACTTACATTTGAGAAATTACCGTGCTCCTTGGGTATTACTCTTCTAGTCTGCAGACAGTACTTGTGGTGGTGTGGATCTGGGAGGGTCTCAACTGGCCTAGTGGGGGGAGCCCCCACCAGTGCCCCCTGGTGACTGCACTGCTAGGTGTTCCATGAAAGACCATCCACCGGCAGAGTGCTGCTCCTGGGAGTGGGGCTCTTGATGCGGCCAGGTGCTGCTTCTGGAAGGTTCCATCCCTCATGATGGCTACCGAGGCATACTGCACGGAGAGGGCCTTGGACAACATCTTATCAATGTCTGGCCAGGAGCCTGACCTGGGTCTCAGGACTCCCAGGGAGCCAGAGCTTGGCAGCCATTCGCCCTCCAAGGGGTCTGCACATGGGCGGGTAGGCGCTGAGTTTAGAATGGGACCATCTCTCCACAGTTGAGTCCCAGCACTTGTACCCACCAGCTCTGGATCCTGGGAAAGCCCTTTAACCCTTCTGACCCTCAGTTTCTCCACCTAAAAATTATTACCTTGAGAAACAGGTGTGACCATAAAGCTGGTGGTCTGTAGTCGATGCAAAGCAGGAGTGGCTGTTACATAGAATATACCAGTTCCATGAAGTGCTGAATGCCCAACTCAGGGAGAGCTGCTTTCCACTTCAGAGCGCCACACGGGGCACCCGGCTGTGAGCTGGTGAACGAGGCAGGACAGGCTTGGTTCTGCTGCATGACAAGCCACCCCCAGATCTCAGTGGCCTAACACAGCAGAGATTGACTTCCCTGACATGCTGTGCATCCAATGTGCTGTCACTCAGGGACCCGGGCTGCTGGCCCCACCTCACTAGGTGCCTCTGAGATCACCATGGCCAGGAAAGAGGACGTGGGAGCTGCTCTCATGCTCCACCCAGAAGTGACACTTGTCACCCCATGCACATGCAAACCATGTGGCCACACTTACCTTCTGGGCTGCAGTTGTCTTGGGTTCCCACAGGGAAAACCAGGATTTGTGAACAGGCCTGACAATGGTCACAGTCAGCCACAGCTTCCAGATATGAACTGACAGACATTGATAAGATGTAGTCCATGACTGATTTATTCCGTGTGAACCCTTACGAGTTTGAGTTGTGTTTTCATCTGCCATCTTCCCTAAGCTGAGAGTGGTGAATTCTAAAAGAGGTGCATCTTCCGTAATTGCTAATGAGCTCAGATTTAGCATGTGGGTAGAGGTCACAGACACAAAGTGCTCTGAAAATAAAATGTGCCAACTGGTAGCGACAGGTTAGGGTGCCTTTGTCCGCCTCGGCTTGATGGGTGGCATCTGTCATTGTGTCTGGCATCAGTGAGGTCTTGGGACCTTAGAATCACTGGTAATGTCATCTGTCCTCACTCTGGAAGCCAAATGCACCCAAGGCCCTGCTGTCAGTGACCCTCCTTTCAGATCAAGCAGCAGCGGCAGGCTGGCTGTCACTCAGGCCCCGCGGGGCTGCAGAGCTGGGTCTGTAGTGACACAGACAGCCCAGGGCCTCACTGAACAGCCAGCCCCAGGGCCGCACCCCATCAGCAGAAATTAGCCCTGAGTCTCCTGGTCATTGAGGTCATGACCCAACGATAAGGCAGGAGGACACAGGAACCTGGGGCCATCTGTCTACTTCCTGGTGGTGGGAGGAGTGGGGGTAGCCTTTAAGCAGAGCTCTTCTGGCTGGGAGTACCGTCACCCTTCTCCATCCCTCATCTTTATTACCTCTTAGGCCTTCACCAGGACCTAGAGGGATGCTGGGCAGGGTGCTGAGGGAAGAGACATGGGCTGGACAGAGGGTCACTTGTCTCCCTTCAAAGTCCTAAAGGAAGCCCAAGGTATTTGGCAGTGTGTTGGTGGGGGCAGGAGGCCCTACCTCCAGCAGGCACCTTACCTACTTTCCTGGCACTCACACTAACTCATGGGAATTGGTCCTGAGAAAAACCCATGCAGTGACAAACCCCAAGTGTTGACAATGCTTGAAAAAGGATTCCAAGGCCAGGCACAATGGCTCATGCCTGTAATCCCAGCACTTTAGGAGACCAAGGCGGTAGGCTCGTTTGAGCCCATGAGTTCCAGACCAGTAAGACCCCATCTCTACAATAAATAAAAAAGTTAGCTGGGTGTGGTAGCACATGCTGTAATCCCAACTACTCCAGAGGCTGAGGCAGGAGGATTGTCTGAGCCCAGGAGGTTGAGGCTGCAGTATGTCGTGAGTGTGCTACTGCACTCCAGCTTGGGTGACAGCGTGAGACCCCAACTCATAGATAAATAAGTAAACAAAGCACAGGCTGCCTTCCCAGCAGACACCTAACCACTGCCAGCCACCCCAAGCCTAGCGATAGGAAAGTCTGCATCACTGTACTGTGGGCTGTGCTGGAGGCCCGGGGGTCTTCCTGACTCACTCTGTGATCTCTGAGAAGGCACAGCCAGGGCTCATGAGGACACGCCATCAGAAGTAGAGAGACTGCAGCAGGAACCAGTTTAGTGCTGGGAATGACAGTGCCTCCCAGATCTGGCTGACACCCAGCACAAAGCCCTGGAGAAGGTCAATGCCACCCCTGCTCTAGGTGGGCCTCCTACCTGGCCCCTTGTGGTGGTCTCTGCAGAGGCAGGGGTGTGACACTCTTCCCCCGGCCCACCCCTCCAGGACATGCACTGAACATCATCAGGTGAGGCAGGGGCCGGGAATAGTCCAAACCTGGGGGAACAAGAACGCCTGTCCCAGCATCGCCAGCGACTTGCAAGTGACCTCGGCCAAGTCCCAGACTTCTTGGAACTCAGTCTCCTGATGTCTAGACTAGATAAACAACCCCAGCCTCCCACAGCACAGCAGGGCGGGCACACTCTGGGGCTAACCTGCCTGGGTTCAAGTCCCTGCTCTTCCTGTATTAGCTGGGTGCACACAGGGAAGTTTCTTAACCCCTCGGAGCCTCAGTTTCCTCATCTGTGAAATGGGACTGGTAACACCAGCTACCTCATAGGGTAACTGTAAAGCTTAAGTGGGTTACTCCATACAAAGCACCTAGAACATGGCCCAGTGTACAGTAAATGCTGTGTGTGTGTGTGTGTGTGTGTGTGAGAACATCTACTGGTAATACTGCCTCACCACACTGCCACTGTGAGGTGATGTCCATGTCCCTAGAGCTCCTAGGGAGAGGGTTTGGGACTTGGCTGGGATCATCTGCAGAGCTGAGCTGGCATCTGGTGAGGCCAGGCTTGGGGACGACTGCAAGGGATGGGAGCCCAGGTTCCTTCCAGGAGTGGCTATAAATGGCCTTTACAGACCAGTTGTCCCTCTGGTTAGCAGCAGTGCCTGTGCCTGGGGACAGGTCAGCTGGCAAAGGCCTACACACCAACTTGCTGGGAGCCCAGCGAGAGAGGCGGCATCCAGCTGCCTCGCCTTCCCTCTGCTCCACTCCTCCCTGTCTTCTCTAGGCCAGCAAGTAGCCTTGGATCTACCAAATAAATGGGCTAACCTGTCCCATGGCCAAGCAGTTACCAGACTGCAGGCATTATCTCACCCACGGGCCGACTTCCCTCCATGCCCAGATGCCTCCCACCGTCTTCCTTCCTCAGCTCCTGCAGCAGCTTCTGGGAGCTGCTCACCTCTGCACCACCTCAGAGCAGAACTGGGGAAAGGCGGGTCTGTGATCTCAGGCCTGGCCCCCTACTCTCAGGTCTAGTCTCCTACCAGTGCCTCACCCCAGCAACCCAGATCTCCCAGCCATGCAGCTGCCCCTGAAGCCCCAGCCTGCACCCTGCAGAGCAGATGCACATGGCCAGGCGAAACCCACACCCCTTCTCCATCCTAATGGGGCCCTTTCTGGCCTGTAGGACAGGAGCTGATGTGGGAGAGGCCTATGCTGGGAATGAATGGGCCAGGCTGAGGCTTTCCATGCCAGAGTGAGCTGGAGGCCCAGTGGCTGGCGAGAGCCTCTCTGAGCCAAGGCCTGAACAAACTGAGGCATTGCTGTGTGTGGATCTAGCCGGCTGTGCCCGTGGCTAGGACTGAAGGTCAATTAGAGGGTTAATCATGTCCAGCGCTGCCCAGCCTGGTCGTATTCGTGACCAGGAGTCCAGCAGAGAGAGAGTATTAATAACTCAGTGGTGACGGGCACCGCTGTGGGAATGTCCTCTCGGACAGGACGAATAGGGCAGGAAGAGCCTCCCTTGTGACGCCTCCTTGGCATGCTCCTGGGACAAAGTCAGGACATCTTCGGGGCTTCCCACCTAAGATTCACAAGCTTACCCTCCGGGAGGGGAGGGGGACAGCAGGTGGAGCAGGAGACCAGGCCCAGAGAAGAGGTGGCCCCAGCCTTACTTCCTGCTCTGCTACTGGCCAGCTGAGACCCTGGACGAGGCATCGCGGGTCTCACCTTCCTCATCTGCAAAGTGGCCTGTCTCTCCCACCACTCAGAGCTGTCAGGGAAGTGGGCCCACCCCAACAATGATGCTAGAAATAGTGATGCTAGGTCGCATCTACTGAGCTTTGCTCTGGGCACCGGGCTAGCCTTTTCACGACCCTTATCTCAGTTTTGTAACTCTATGCAGTAGGAATTATCCTCCTCCTGTTTTACAGAGGGAGAAATGGAGGCCCAGAGAGGTTTAGTAACTTGTGCAAGGTCACACTGCAATTATGCGGCGAAGCCATGATGCAAATCAACAGTGCACAGCTATGCTATACAAAAATAAAGCACCCCAGTACTCCAATGCCCTGCAGAACAAGTGCCCCAGCAGCAGGGTTCCTGCTTGCATCTTGCTAGGCCTGGGATCAGTGTTTCCAAGGAAGGAAAGCAATGTGACAAGAGAGTTAAGACACAGTCTCTGCACCCTGGAAGCTTATAGTTGTGTGAGTGTGTGTGTGTGTGTGTGTGTGTGTGTGTGTGTGTGTGTGTGTGTGTG
>NW_007253211.1:1013012-1032645 GCF_000164805.1 Carlito syrichta
CACCCCAGCGTCAACCTGCTGGGCTCAGGCGATCCTTCCACCTCAGCCTTCCAAGTAGCTAGAACTACAGGCTCACTCTACCATGTACAGCTAATTTTTGATTTATTGTAGAGACGAGGTCTCACCAAGTTGCCCAGGCTGGACTCAAACCCGTGGGTTCAGGCAATCCACTCTCCTCAGCCTCCCAAACTGCTGGGATTACAGACTGAGCCACTGAGCCCAGCCAACTGTTGATATTTACATTCAAAAAGTACAAAACGTTATTTAAAGTCTCTTTTTCAACTGAACACAATGGCTCATGCCTGTAATCCCAGCACTTTGGGAGGCAGAGGCAGAGGCTTACCTGAGCCCACAGGTTTGAGACCAACCTGGGCAACTTGTGTCTACAACAAATCAAAAAACTAGCCGGACATGGTGGTGTGTGCCTGTAGTTGCAGCTACTTGGAAGGCTGAGGCGGAAAGATGGCCTGAGCCCAGCAGGTCGAGGCTGCAGTGGCTGTGAGCGTGCCACTGCACTCCAGCCTGGGTGACAGTGAGACTCCTACTCAAAACTAAGTAAATAAATAAGTCTCCATCTCACCCCTGCTCCATGGAGACAACCCATTACCAGTTTCCTGCAACGGATTACTCCAGAAATAATGGCTGGGTCGAGGCTGGGGACTGTCCAGGCTCTGCTGTCCATAGGCCCTCGCTCACGTGTAACTTCCACCTTCCTCCCCTGTTTCCAGAGGCCCCGCTGACAACCCTCAGGCAGGAGGACGACCATGCTATGACAGCAGTGAAGTGAAGGCCAAGAAGGAGAAAGTCGAGGACTGCTGACAGCCTGTGCTGCACCCAGGAGCTGCTACTTTTACTGCCATGGTTGTGCAGAACAGTGCGGACGCTGGTGATGCCAGGGTGGGCGTGCAGCTGGAGCCCTTCCTGCACCAGGTCGGGGGACACCTGAGCGTCATGAAGTACGACGAGCACACCGTGTGCAAGCCCCTCATCTCCCGCGAGCAGAGGTTCTACGAATCCCTGCCGCTGGCCATGAAGCAGTTCACACCGCAGTACAAAGGTGAGGGTCCTGCAGCCAGGCTGCGTCCCGGCATCACCCCCACCCTGGGCCTGGGCTCACCTGCACAGCTGGGTGTTCTAGGGTTGCCATGGAGACAGGCCCCCTCCTGGTGGGGCTGGCCCTTACTGGCCTAGTTCCTCTGAACTCTTCAAGACTCAGGGTCTGGAGTGTACTGCTGTTAGGCTTCCCTACAAATGAGCTCAAGCCACCAGGCTTCGAGGAATTGAGGAATTGGGAAGGGAATAAAACAACATTCCAAGTCAGGCTCGGTGGCTCAGCCTGTAATCCCGCACTTTGGGAGGTTGAGGTGAGTAGATTGTCTGAGCCCGCGGGTTCGAGACCCGCCTGGGCAACTTGGCGAGACCTCATCTCTACAATAAATCAAAAATTAGCCGGGTGTGGTAGCACGCGCCTGTAGTTCCAGCTACTTGGAGGGCTGAGGCGGAAGGATCACCGGAGCCCAGCAGGTCGGGAGCCCGCTCCCGAGCCACTGCACTCCAGTCTAGGTGACAGAGTGAGACTCCAACTCAAAAAAAAAAAACAAAAACCCAGGACAGATAGAGGCCTCTTAAGCTCCCTCTGAAAGCCCAGGTGGGTGGCAGGAGCCTCAGGCCTAGGAAAGGGTGTGCAGGAACTGGGACATGGCTTGTTCAGGAAGCTGGAATTTCCACCCATACTCAGGAAGGGACAAAGCAGGGGAATAGGCTGCCGCCCATGTGTGACCAAGGAAGCTTCTGCATGGGCCTGGATCTGACCACAAGGTGAGTAGGAAGGGTGCTGTCTGCTGACCTCCGGGCAGGGGCTGGACTACCCAGGGCAGACTCACACCCAGCCTTTGGTAAATGAGGCTCATGGGGTCAGGGCGTGACTGCCAGGCCACCAGCCTGGCACTGGGATAAGAGCTCAGAGAAAAGACCTCCTCAGAAGACTTTAGATTTCATGACACAAGCAGTAGTCCTTGTTGTTTAAGTGTCTGTGGTAAAGGTGATAATAGTATCCAGATACTAGCATTGAAAAGACTACTTGCATTTCCATGAGCAAGATAACCGGCAAGGATGGGCCTCTCTGCACTGTGTTTCTCAAGGTGCAAACTGGCCTGGTCAACCAACTTGACCAGCATCACGTGTGTGTGCATGTGGGCATGCTTGCACGCATGTGCACCCAGGTGTGAATCAGAATCCCTGGGGCCCTGGGACAAGGCCCAGGAATCCGTATCTAGTATGGTCCAGACTTGCCACCGGGGGGGGACCAGGACCTAGAGCCCCAGGCACCACCTCTGAGCATTGCTTCCCCCATGCCTGGCCTTCAGATTGGCCTGCCAGGACCTTCTGAGAGTCTAAGACAAGACAGATCATCATCACACGCTGAGAGATGCAGGAGGATGGCCCGTGGGCCCGGGACGGCCTCCGCTCTCCCCTGGGGTCTCCTGGGGCGCAGGCTGGTGCTGCCTGGCTGGTTGTGGGTCATTGCCCATCTTGTCAGAGCACCCACTGGAATTAATGTCTGTCCCTTTCACAACTGAACTCGGCCCAGCAAAGGGGAGGCAGGGCCGTATGTGGGGTGGCCTCCCACCAGTAGTACTTCACGCTTACTCCACACACTCTGGAGCTGAGATGGAATGCGGGGCAGCCGCAGGCAGAGAGGGAGAGGAAGAGAGGTGGCCTGGTCTTTAGGAAGCCATCCTGGTCCCCTCCCCTGCTCCCTGTCTGCATGGCAAAGCCTCTAGGAGGGTGGGAGGACCCCACTCTCAAGTGCACACTGGCACTGGTCTGCTGTCCTGTCCTCCACTCTGCCTGCCTTTCCCTTCGGGCTGGGCCCAGTCCAGTGCTATCCCCCTTGGGGCTCTGCTAACTTGATAAATTAATTTGAGCCAGAGAGTCACAGCCAAATATATCAGCCACAGAGGATGCTTCAGTGTCTGCCTTTGGGGCTTCACACAGGAGATGGTGTTTCTAAACCAATCAGGAGCAGTTCTGTGACATCCTTCCGATGAGACTCCACAACTGACCACCTACCCTGCCCGTGGGTGGGGGGAGACAGAGCTGTGGGCTAGGGCTACATGAGGTTTTGATGAAGCAGAAACGCTGATTCACTCACCGACCAGAACAAGACTCACACAGGGCCCCTGTCCAAGCACTGACTAATGAAACACACACATTTAAGGAGACCTGGGGAAAGGCCCAGAACAGGACTCACGTTCTCAGACACCTGGGTAGAGATGGGAGGACAGGGGGCTGAGTGCAAGTGTAGGTGGACAAGTCCCTGAGAGGGTTCCCAGATGGTGCAGGCTGCTTGTATCACCAAAGAAAAATCATATCAGCTAGCTTAGTGTCTGCTCTGTGTCTGATACCACTGCAAGTGGTTTTTGGGCACTGATTCAAGCAATCTTCACAACTTGCGGAGGTGGGAACCTTTATGTCATAGATGAGGAAACTGAGGCACAGAGGGCTTACCTGGCTTGCCTGAGGCCACACAGCTAGTGGGAGGTGGTGCCAGGACTCGAAGCCCCAGGTCTGGCTCCCTAGTGTGGGCTCTTAGCCATACTGGCCCACTCCACCCAGCTACACTGTTACTGAAGGGATGGACTCAAGTGTCAGCACTCAGGGGTCCTCCAGCTCGAGGAGGGAGCCAGTGACCTCAGGTCAGGGAGACTCGAATCCCCATGAAGCTGCCACAGAGGTGGGTCTACCCTTTCTCCTCGATAGGGACAGAGACCCAGAGACAAGGGGGCCATTTCTGAAGTGACCACTGCATGCCACGGAGCACACCCTCTCTTTCTGCTGGCCTGCACCATGATGGAAGGATGCCATTCCAAAGGGCAGCCTCCTTTGCCAGAAAGCTCACCTGGGACCTTTGCCGGGCTTCTCAGGCAGAACAGCACCTTGGGGCCGCATCCCCTTGCCTCCCAGCCCGCCTGTTGGCTTTGGGCAGATGGGGACATAGCCTTAGGTCCAGTTGGTTAATGGCCGAGCCGCTTCATATTACAGACAGTGGTGAGTAAATGCTCTCATAAGCTTAAAAATAAATACATGACAGAGTACTCACTGGGACTCAGGAAGCTGCTCGGCCAAACCAAAATTGCTGAGATGCTCTGGGCATGCCAATTGTGGCAGTAAGCACTCCTGTCTGCCTAGCTGGCATGGTCTCCAGGTGAGGGGCTAGTGGGAAGACAGAGCAGGGCTCTAGCTGGATCCCGCACGTTCCTGGTCAGGAGAGCTCTAGGAGCCCAGGGGTCTCCAAGGCCTCAATCCCACAGACAGACGGGGCCAGCCAGAGGCCAGGCTGGAGTCCAGGTGGCTCTTGATGAAAAGAACAAGTCAAGCACCAAGGAGTCTGGGTTCCATGATGTGCTGCTTTATCAAGGGCAGGCAACCTGAGCCTGTTTGAAAGAGCACGATCTGCTCTGGGCTCCAGACTTTGGAGGGGAGGGCTGGGCCGAGGGAGAGAAGGAGAAGGAGGGGAAGAGACAGAGAGACAGAGGGAGAGAAGGCGAAGGAGGGGAAGAGACAGAGAGACAGAGAGAGAGAGAGAGACAGACAAGAGCCGGAGACAGACACCACCCGTCAGAGGCACGCAGAAAGACAGAGAGAGAGGCAGGGACGCAGAGCATGGCTGTGTAGCTCTGACAATATGAGAAATGGAAATGACTTCTGGATTTTATTGGTTTTGGGTTATTTGCACCTCTGCTCTCCTCCATTTACTCAGACACTCAGAACTGATGAGATCAGACAGGAGCTGGAGCCTGGGGAAGCGGGTGAAGGTCACGTTCCTGTCCCTCCAAGGAGGCCTCCCAGACCCAGGACTGTGGCTGGCCTGTCACCACAGCCTCATGTGTGGAAAGGCCAGGGGGCTGCTGGGTGGCAGCTTGACCAAAAAACCTGTGACTGGCATACCTTCCTGGGCACCAGAGCAGCTGGGAGGCCTCTGAGCTTCCCAAGGGTGGGCACAGAGGCCAGTTAGCTCTGTCCCCTTCGGACACCCGAAGGGATGGGCTCCATGGCCTAGTGCTGGTTTCCAGAAGGTCAGAACTAGCACAATGACCCTCCATCCCCGAGGACATAGGGCTGGGAATGTAAACACCACGCCCTCCTGGCTTGGTGCTCCCAGCCCTTGGTGCTGACAACCCTCTCCTGAGGTGGAAGAAGCACGGCCTCTCTGTTACCTCCCATGGAACAGAATGGCCAGAACAAATGTGATTGGGACACAGCATGAATGTTTATCTTGCAGACTCAGGGTAAACATAGCGTGACGACACCAGACCCTCCCGAGAGTCCTTGGCTCTGTGTAACCGCTTGTCCCTTCTTCTGCACCCATGTCCAATGTAGCCTTCTCAGAGCGCCTCCCATGCCAACCACGTGACCTTGGGCAGGTTATTCTATTTCTCTGAGCCTCGGCGTCCACCGTCACTGGCCTTACAGGCATGTTGTGACATAGCAAAGAGAAAGCACAGTGCCACCCATGGCAGGTGGGGATACAGGATGGCTGTGACGCTTCGTGATTCCTTCCCAACTTGCCATCAGCCCCTTCCCCTCACAAGTAGGACAGCTGTGCTGGGCTTGGCCGGGGATGACTACTGGAGGCGGGCAACTGGTAAAGTGCCAGGTTTAGGGACAGTGTTATTGTTACCGTCGTGATTACTTCACAGGACATGGGAGCCTGGGACAAGGTGAGCGAAAGCGGAGTTTTCTTAGGAGCTGGTGAGGACTGAATGTCACTCTCAGGCTGCAAAATGAGGGCACTGGGAATCTGAGATGACAGGACCGGCCCAGGGAGACCGCTGAGCTAGGCACAGGCAGCTCTGGAGAGCGACTTGCTAAATTATAGAGCAGCTTTGAAAATGAGTGTCTGTGCTAGCCAGCCAGGAGGGCCTGGGCAGGCACGCACGCAGGGAGATCAGCTGCCTTCATGGCTTGCTCAGCAGAAACTGCCACTTACTCTGAGAAGGTGACCAAGTGGCCAGGGGAGGAACAAACACCTTGGCAAATACACAAACATATGCGCCCCCACTCTCAGTTGGGGTCCCAGAGAAAACAAACTGTACATGCAAAAGGGGTTCAGCCAGGCTCAGTGGCTCAGCCTGTAATCCCGCGCCTTTGGGAAGCTGAGGTGAGTGGATTGCCTGAGCCCATGGGTTCGAGACCCGCCTGGGCAACTTGGCGAGACCTCATCTCTACAATAAATCAAAAATTAGCCGGGCGTGGTAGCACGCGCCTGTTGTTCCAGCTACTTGGAAGGCTGAGGCAGAAGGATCGCCGGAGCCCAGCAGGTCGAGGCTGCGGTGGCCGGGAGCGGCCACTGCACTCCAATCTGGGCGACAGAGTGAGACTCCAACTCAAAAAAAAAAAAGGGAGCCGGGCTCGGTGGCTCAGCCTGTAATCCCGCACCTTTGGGAGGCTGAGGTGAGTGGATTGCCTGAGCCCGCGGGTTCAAGACCCGCCTGGGCAGCGAGACCTCATCTCTACAATAAATCAAAAAATCAGCCGGGCGTGGTAGCGCATGCCTGTAGTTCCTGCTACTTGGAAGGCTGAGGCGGAAGGATCGCCGGAGCCTAGCAGGTCGAGGCTGCGGTGACCGGGAGCGGCCACTGCACTCCAGTCTGGGCGACAGAGTGAGACTCCAACTCAAAAAAAAAAAAAGGGTTCAATGAAGGGAATCTTCAAAAGGAACTCTCTGCAGAAACACATGCAGGACTCAAGAACAACCAGGGATGGGGCTCTCAGCAACACAGGAGAACCATAACCCTCCGGCCAGAATGCCAAGGTGAGGGAACCATATCAGGGACCCAGCGAAAGTGGAGACCCCAGAGGAGCACGGCACGATATGAACACAGACCAGCCCTGGTGGACCAGGGAGGGTACCAGAGAAATAAGACTTTCTCCTCCCACATTCCTGGCTCCTGCCAGTGCCCCCCACTGGGCAAACCCTCTGGGAAACCAGAGGGCAAGGAAGCCACTAGTAAACTCCACAGGCAGCCAGCAGGACAGAAAGGGTGGAGAGTGGACAGTGAGATGGGTACAGACAGAGAAGACCCTCTCAACAGCTGCAGGAAGGAGGGGAGACTAGTACTCCCACCTCCGGCCCTTACAAACCCACAGCATGGCCACCCACTAGAGGCCGGGTTCCATGGAGGAAGGCTCAGGCTCTGCCACCAGAGCAAGGAGTCTAGAGGGTGCCACAGAGCTGTCAATGTGCCTGCCACAGCTAACTGCCCAGCTGGCCGGTGCCCTGGGAAGAACTCCCATTAGCACGTTTGTCAAATGGGCTTCCGGGTACCCTTGACTTCTACAGCCAGTGGCTTCTGTGCCTTGAGTATTCAGATGACAGGAGGTACAGTAGCTGGGGAACCTCAAAAGTCTTCTGTTCCACCAAAGAACCACGTGCCACCAGGCATCTTCATGTGCGATGCAGCCAACAGAGGGAGTGGTCGACCCCCCACCAACTGCCCTGCATCTGTGTGGAAGGGCAGAGATGGGGGAGTGGGGGAGGGGATAGCCAAGAGTCCTGAGCCCTAGAAGTCTCTGTGAGGAAGGCTTCCTAGAAGAAGCCTGTCAGATAAAGATACATGGGAAGAAAGGGGTGATACAGGAGGCAGAGGGGAAGTGGGAGAAGTGGGGTGGGCCCCGACTTCCCTTCCTGCCGCCTGAGGCAGAGGCCCCTTTGCAGGGCACCAGCTTGGGCACAGCTGGGCTGGCTGTGGTGTGACCAGAGGGTGTGCCTGTGCAGAGAGGAGTTGGAATGCAAGGACAAATGTATGGGGCTGGCTTTGTTTAAAGCGTGAAGGGAACCGGGCTTGGTGGCTCAGCCTGTAATCCCGCGCCTTGGGAGGCTGAGGTGAGTGGATTGCCTGAGCCCGCGGGTTTGAGACCTGCCTGGGCAACTTGGCGAGACCTCATCTCTACAATAAATCAAAACTCACTGAGCCCACTGGTTTGAGACCCACCTGGACAACTTGGTGAGACCTCATCTCTACAATAAATCAAAAATTAGCCGGGCGTAGTAGCGCGCACCTGTAGTTCCCGCTACTTGGAAGGCTGAGGCGGAAGGATCGCCAGAGCCCAGCAGGTCGAGGCTGTGGTGACCAGGAGCGGCCACTGCACTCCAGTCTGGGCGACAGAGTGAGACTCCAACTCAAAAAAAAAAGCACGAAGGGACAGAGAAGTGGGGTGAAGCTGAGGATGTGCCAAGATCAGCTCAAGGCAATTTTCTATGAGCTCCATGGCTCTGGGCTCATCCTGGGACAGGATCCAGTCTGGGTGAAACCAGGCCAATCCCACAGCTCTTCCTTGACAGAGGGTATGGGAAAGGGGAGAAGTCGACCAGGCCATTAAGGTAAATTCCAAACCTGTCACCCACCGCCACGTGCCCATGGAGGTGCTGTCTGACCTCTCCCTTCCCTCCCTGTGTGTTCTGCAGGCACCATCACAGTGCACCTTTGGAAAGACAGCACTGGCCACCTCAGCCTGGTTGCCAACCCACTAAAGGAGAACCAGGAGCCCTTCAAGGTTTCCACAGAGTCGGCGGCAGTGACCATCTGGCAGACGCTCCAGCAGACCACAAGCGGCACCAGTGGCGCCCATGCCCTCGCCAGCTGGCCACATGCCCAAGTGGCACGTTTGCCCAAGGAGAGGTAAGGCCACCGCACAGGATGGCAGAAACCCAGCGGCGTATCCCTCAGCAGGGGCCAGTACTGCTCCCACCTGTACCCCAGGCAACCACACCCCGTTAAGGCTGACAACGAGAAAATGAGAAATTCAGATGCAGGCTCTGTCTAGAATAGCCAGTGTGACCAAAGAAAGGGGTGGATTTTCTTTATGCCACTTCTACAGGGAGGATTACGAGGTATTTTATCTCAGAAGCTGATGCACAGGCAGATTCTACCCAGAATGGGTATTCAGTACATATTTGTTTAATTAAATACCAGTTTCACTGAGACCATCAAGCGTCTCTGGAGGAGAATGTGCAGAACAAAAACCCCAGAATAGTTAATATAAAGGAAAACTGTGGCTAATTGCTCTCAGAAATCACTTCTTTTCTTAGCAGAAAGGACTGGACGGATGAGCAGGGAGGTCAATGCAGCCACTCAGTGGGTCCCTGGAGACATGGCGGGGGGTCGCTGAAGAGAGGCCTCCAAAACCTTTCAGTGTCAGCTGACCTTTCTCAGATGAAAAGGATCCCTGGGGATTTTTTTTTACCATTTATGGGAAACAAAAGGGAGCTAATACAATGAAAATACCTCCCTTCCCAAAGGAGCACAGCAGATCTAATTAAGCCTCTTGGCTCTGCTTCAGGAAGCCAGGCACATTATCTCCATTTCACAGATGGGGAAGCCGAGATGCAGAGAGGACAGGAGCCAAGGTTCTGGGGCTCCCCCTGCACCCCCAACTCCCTACAATTTGTGAGGTCTCAGGGAGAGAATGACCCCCAGAGTGTCAGTCTAAATCCCAGTCTTGTGATTCTGGTTGGGGCTGCTGCCCAGAACTATGTTGCCTCGATAGTAAGATCAGGGCAAACCCTTCAGGTCCCCTCCCACTGTGGGAGCTTTTCTGTCCTCTCAATAAACCCTGCTTAAAAAAAAATAGTAAGATCACTAATCATCTAGACCACTTACAAGTAAGTTTAAATCGCCTGAACTCTCTGAGAGGGTGACACACTCTGATGAGTTATTCCCAGGTTTAGAGAAACCCCCTAAGGACTGCAGTGAAGCATGATCTGGTCCCCGACCCAGTAGGGCAAGGAGGGCACTCCAGGCCCCACAGAGTGCTCCAGCAGACTGGTGAGAGTAGCCTGGGACAGCCCCCTCAGAGCCTGTCCCAAAGAGCCCAGCCAGTCACAGACATGGGCACCTTCTCCAGACCTCTGCATTGACCGTCATGTGCTTCCCTCAACTGCAGCCCGGCCAAGACGCTCCTGAGGTCTGAGTCCCACCTCAAAGTTCAAGTCTCCTCGCTGGTGGAAGATGCTAATGGAAACCAGATTGAGAGGAAGAGCTTCAACCCGTGGGGCCTGCACTGCCACCAGGCCCACCTGACCCGCCTGTGCTCCGAGTACCCGGAGAATAAGCGGCACCGTATCCTTACCAGCCTTTCCCACTGCACGGGGTCCCAAGGGAGACAAAAGAGACAGAGAGACAGAGAGACATGGGGACAGGGGTAGGAAAGGGAAACAGATACATACGGGGGCCAAGGAGGGTGGGCACAAACCCTCAAACCTGGGACCTAGCGGAAATCAGCTCCCTCCAAAAGAGAAATCAGACAGACGTTGGACTAGAAATGAGGCTGTGCACAGAGCCCCTGGTGGGGCCACTGACTGTACATTAAGCATGGGTTGCGGTGGGGGTCTCTGTGGTCAGACAGGAATGATTAATGCTGGGTAGGAGCAGCAGCAGGTTCAGAGAGCTGGATGGGTCCCCAGCCCCAACCTCCCTTCTATCTCTCAAACCCTCCCTGCAGGTGTCCTCCTGGGGCCCTGGAGTGAGAGAAGCATGTGCCTCCCCTTTAGGGAAGTGCCCTCAGGGTAGACCCTGGGAAGAGGCCCCCTTCCCCACAGGGAGCACATTTGGGTCTGAAATGCCCCTTCATCACCACTAGGCTCCTTCCTGCAAACGCGTGGCTGGCTTCACAGTATTTAGGAAGACACATCTGCAAACCTAATCCCTAAGAAGCTTTTGCAGGATAATTACTCCACTGAAATTAATATTCTTGCAACTCATCTCCAAAGCTAACATCAACCCACTTCGCCCAAAAGGTATTGGTCCATTCAGTGACTGGAAGTTTTAGCCTTATGATTTTCTGCCATAAAATGTAAATTGGGCATGGCCTGCCAGGGATTTCACGCCTGCATTTAAATTTCAACCTCAGAGCAAAACGTAAAAAGAAAAAAGCTCACATACTCATAAACTCCCCCTAAATAAATGGACTTATTAGAGCAGCCTGCAAAGCTAATACCTTGAATTCTCTTTTTTTTTTTTTTTTAGGTTAGAAAATATAGTTTATTTAAAAGTAAATTGGATGCCTGAGCCCACGGGTTCGAGACCCGCTTGGGCAGTGAGACCTCATCTCTACAATAAATCAAAAACACCAAGCCCTGCCTACCTTGAATTCTTAATAGCAAGGATGAGCTTGTGTGTAAGGAAGGAAGGAGTGAAAGAACGAATACCCCAAATCGGGTATGTCTAGGCAGCTTCCCAGTGTACAGAGGTCTCTGGTGGGGCAAAGCCTCGAAATCCTTGGAGCCTTCCTTAACTAAGTGTGACTAGGGTTCTTGCTGCTGGAAAACGTAGTGTCGCAGTACACGTATCCCTGCATCCTGGACCTGAAGATGGGGACCCGGCAGCACGGCGATGACGTATCCGAGGAGAAGAAGGCCCGCCACATAAGGAAGTGTGCACAGAGCACCTCAGCCTGCCTGGGCGTGCGCATCTGTGGCATGCAGGTAGGTCATGAGGGCACGCCTTGGTAGGGGAGGTGGCACCCTGGCATGTCCATGGCAGGGCAAGGGTGTCTCCCAACTAGATACCACTGCCCCCACTGCAGAACTCTTCACATTGTTTTTTTTTTCGGGGGGGGTTGAGTTGGAGTCTCACTCCTTCACCCGGGCTGGAGTGCAGTGGCATGCATGCTCACGGCCACCCCAGAGTCGACCTGCTGAGCTCCGGCGTTCCTTCTACCTCAGCCTTCCGAGTAGCTGGAACTACAGACACGACCTACCACGCCCCAGCTATTTTTTATTTTATTGTAGAGATGAAGTCTCACCAAGTTGCCCGGGCTGGTCTCAAGCCCACGGACTCCGGCAATCCACTCTCCTCGGCCTCCCAAAGTGCTGGGATTACAGGCTGAGCCACCGAGCCCGGCCGAGCCCTTCACTTTGGGGAAGCAACAGAGGACGAAGCCAGGAGCCACTCTTTCAACAAGAGCATGCATATCCTGGTCTATGACAGGCTGGGTTTTTTCAGGATAGTGGTGTCAAACACCCACTACTTTGAACTCGATCTCAGTCTCTGGCAGCTGAAACTTTCCACAGTGGCCACGTGGCTGCTGCCCATGTTGTGAAGAGACCTTTGATGACAGTGTGTGGGCAGGGACGGGAGGAAGAACTAAGAGAAGGAGTTTCTTGCTCACTCTGCAGCTTCCTGAGTTTCTCCTCCTCTTGGAGGATAGAGCTGGGGCCTCTCCTTCTCAGATGCTGTGCAGCAGTGTGCTCTTTGAATTCCTCTCAGCCATTCCCTCGTCTTCATTCACTCTTTTGGCTTCTTTTTGCTGTCCGTCTGGTTAACAAAGTGGGGAGGTCATGATCTGCCAACCCCAGCCAAGGAATGGTTATTCTCAATAGCCCTGTCTCCGTGCCTCACTCCTGCTGCTGTGATGTGGCTGATGGCAGGGGCTGCGGGAACAGGAGGAAATAAACTTTCTCCACTTGCTCCCTCATATAGTCTGTCTACTCAAAGCAAAACCAGACACCGACTTGACGGTAAACGTTATAGCTTTCCTTAATTGAAACTGCCACCCCTTGAAGCTGGAAGTGCAGTCTATAAATTTGTTGCACAGATGTCCCTTGGAAAGCCTGGAACGCAGTCCTCAAGAGAATGGAGTGTGATGATTTGTGGTGTAAACGGAATCTCTCTCTGGACCTCAAATCTTCTGAAATTGATCTGATTTATTTAGAAACCGACGCCTGTCATGTATTTATGACGGCTAATTTAGCAGCCAATCTCCAGCCCTCCAAAGGCAACAAAGTCTATCGTCTCTTTCTCGTTTTTCCAACACTGGCTTTCTGTAAACATATCATATAATCCGAAGGCAAGAAAGACCTGAGAAACTGTCATGGCCCTGCTAGGTGTGCCAACCAGAGGGGTGCCAAGTCCCCCGCTGACCATGCTAGCCGCTAGCCTCAGTTCAGCCTGTGTGGCTGCCTGTGCCATCTGAATGAAGTGGGGGCGGCTGCCACTGTCCCCCATCAGCATCTCTCTTCCATCTGCTCCCGTCTGGTGGCCAAGACATGACAGGGGAGGGGAGGGATGACGATGCCAAGGAAAGGAGCCATCAGCCCCACAGGGTTGCCGTGAGCCTCCCTTCTCCACCGGGCTCTCCCCAGCTGCACTGGCTATGGACCGCTCTGTCCACACCTGATCTGCCTGCTTTTTATCTTCAAACAATTCACCCCACTCCACCCTGAGAGCCATTTCTGTTTCCTTGGATTCTGCAGAGAAAGGACTTTATAAACTTTGTTGGGGAAAATTTAATCTGGTTGGCTTTCCAAGGCCACTGGCTGTGATTTTGGATTCCTACTAAGGCTTTCTAGCTTGGGCTTGCTAATATTTGAACTGAAGAGGGCCAGAAGCCAGGGCTTAAATCATGCTTTGGAGGTTGATATTGGAAATTCACAAGAAAGGAGATCCAAATGCCTTTCTCGTGGGTGAGGGTCACCTCTGTGGGGTGAAGGATCTTTAGACCTTGGATTACTATTAAAGATTTGCACAGAAAGCATTTTAAAATGTAAAGGCTGCCCTAGTAGTTGATGGAAGACCATCTTCTGCTCATTTTCACCCCTCCTGCCCTGCATCTCCTGGAAATCTGCTCATAGATTATCCTGCTTTGTGATGCTGTAACCATACCACATGTAATTTTTTATAAAGTGTGCGATTCTTCACATTTTCTCTTTCTTATTTTTAATGTAAGGTTTATCAAATGGATAAGAAGCATTTTCTCTGCAAAGACAAGTACTATGGAAGGAAACTCTCAGTGGAGGGGTTCAGACAAGCCCTCTACCAGTTCCTGCATGACGGAACCCACCTCCGCACGGAGCTCCTGGAGCCCATCTTGAGCCAGCTCCGGGCCCTCCTCTCAGTCATCAGGAGCCAGAGTTCATACCGGTTCTACTCCAGTTCTCTCCTCATCATCTATGATGGGCAGCAGCCACTGGCAAGAAGCCCAGCTAGCCTGCACCCACCGGAGGCTCCACAGACGGCCCACAGCAGCTCTCCTGGGGGTCTCACCAAAGTCGACATCCGCATGATCGACTTTGCTCACACCACGTACAAGGGCTCCTGGAACGAGCACACCACCTATGACGGACCAGACCCTGGCTATATTTTTGGCCTGGAAAACCTCATCAGGATCCTGGAGGATATCCCTGGGGGAGAATGAAATTGCTTGGATTTTTCTGGGCTCAGATCTCAAAAAAGGACTCTAGACACCCCTTAGACATCTTTGTAATAATCATATCTACCTTCAAAAGCCGGCTCTATACATGGCCAACTATATCAACCACTGCTAAAGAACTCAGCTCTGCAGGTGACCCCACATACCCTGGCGTCCGGCTCTAATGCTGGTCATTGTGCAGTGGACAGCCAGGATAAAGCGGTGCCGGTCTGAAGTACACAGGAGGGGGCAGCATGAGTTAGAGGCCAGTGTTGCAGTGAGATTCTGGAGTACAGGCATCCAAAAATGCTTTCTTGTCATGCTGCAGTTCTTGCAAGCTGTCCAGCAAAAAACATGACTTGAAGAAGCTTTGAAGAGTGAGTTCATGAGCTCATGGTTTCCATCCTCGTATGGGCTGCCCGCTCCAAGGGCAGACAGAGCTCATGGGTGCCTCTCACCTTCCAAGGGGTGTTCCAGGTGAGGCAGGACAAAGTGGACAGACCTGCCCACCTCACCTGCTTTATATCCAGGCTCTAAGTGGACAAGGACAAGCTCGGTGCATGCACCAGTAAAGCGAGACCCCGGGTTCTCTATCTTTTCCTGTGGAGAGGAGGGTCTCTTTACAGACTTTTTTCTTTTCTTTTGTTTTTTTCAAAATCTGTGATCCCAAGGAATCTCTTTACATACTTCAGAGTGCCTATCAAAAGTGATGATTCTGCCAACTTCTGACCATGAGACGCAGCTTTCAGTGGGCGTGAGATACACAGGAGAAACCACTGGTGTTAAATTACACTCTTCACTTTCTATTTATTTATTTTAGGGGTGGGTTGGAGGAGTCAGAGGAACCTGGAGGACTGAGGAAACCAGGGGCAATGTTTACAAGGCTGGTGGGCAAGTGTAAATATGGAGTCAGAGCAAACAGTTCTAATTAATTCCTTCTTCTGCAGTATGGAAACCTATTACAATGCCCTTGAGTCAAGTACTGCGATACGTTACCCAATTAGGGAAATAAATTTGTTAATAAAATTGCTGAGGTCACCAGTGATTATTGGTGTGCCTTATTACCCTTGCTGTTTGCTTATTCTGATCACACTGTATGGCAGTTCCAATTTATGAGTGACTAGAGTATGCAGCAACAACAGTTCACCGACTTCCTACAAGCCCTCAGGGAACTCGGTGGAAATGGCGGTTGATAGATATTTGCATGAATCTGCAAGGCAGGCACCAGACCCCAGAAGTAAGTGGTCCTTTCCTTTGAAACTTATACAGTGCAAAATTAAGTAAACTGGGGATTCTCATGGATAATTACCCCCAACTTTCCAAAACCCACACTAATAGAAGGAAAGAATGACCTGGAGAATAAAAATTTTTGTTTTATTTTGGAATATGCTAGGTGGATTTCAAAGTAGGTTAACTTCCCAAATTATGCTTGGCTGAGACAACGATGTAATTAATTTGCATGCTCTGTGGCCAGGTTAAGAGAGTTGAGTCAGAGCATGTTGGGTGGCAGGAGGGAGTCAGCCCAAAATGAAACCTTCACTCATGGTAAAGCAGAGCCCCAAATACTGCTTTTCCCAGGCCACTTCCTGGCTTGAGAATCTAGTACCACATCAACCAAGCCCAGAGCTCCCAGGCTTTGCTTCTCATTCCTGTGGGACTTGCCTGAGGATGGGACAGAGATAGTCAGTTGGCACCCAAGTATTCCAGGGCTGGCTCACCCCCATCACTAACTGTGCCACAGCTGTTCTCTGTGGCCTGGGTCCTAATTCCAGCCCATGTGATACCCTGTCTCTTGGCTATTCCTTTACCCAGTGGTACCCTCCATGTGTGAGGCCTTCTTCCTCCTCTCCAAATCATTCAAGGCCCTGACCATGTTCTCATCTCCTCCTGGAGAAGTCCCTGGCAAAAGCGCAATGTATTGGGGGGGGCAAAATTGGCAACTGGTTTGAGATCCTTCTTACTGGACTCAAGTGGTGGTCTAGAAACTTGTGCATGACACTGGCGATTCAGAAACTCAATGAATTCAGAAACCGAATGAGCTTCCCTGATTGATCCAAATCCAGGAAGAGGAAGAAGAATAGAAAAGTATGGAAAGAAGAGAAGATGATGGGTGTGGATGTTTTTGGTCTCCAACCTAAGTTTACTTGAAAATGGCAAAAGGAGTGAGGGAGTCCTAAATAAACAGGCAACTGGCAAATGTACACTGAGCAGCTATTCCATGCTGATCTCTTTGCTCATGCTGTGAAAGATGCAGCTCTTGAGGAGCTTAGATTCTAGCAGAAAGCAGCAAGAATAACACACATGAACTGACAATGAACCACACATGACAGGATCCAACGACACAGAGGATTAATCTGTGTGGTGCAGATGACCAACCCTATAATTCAAAGTTGAAGGGTTTGCTGAGAGCAGAGTCATCACGGAAAACTGTGGGAGAAGGTGGGACTTCATATGGGCCCTGAAGGGTGATAGGAGTGGAGAAGGGGCTGGGGGACCAGGGTGGGTGAGGAGTGGGGAAAGGAAAGGTCCAGTGTGCTCAGGAGTCTGTGGACAAACCATCTCATTGGGAAAAGGGCTTGTGTGGCTGGGAGTAGTAGAAATGAAGAGAAATTGGGTGAGCCTAGATGGTGGAGACATCTGAAAATATGGCCAAGTGGCTATTCATTTCTTCATGATTTTATTAGTCTGGATGTCCTCTCTTCCCTTCCCTTCTCCCTCCCTCCCTCTCTCCCTCTCCCCTCCTTCCTTTCCTTCCATCCTTCCTTCCTTTCTTCCATTCATCCACCAAATAGTTGCCAAGTGCCTGGTAAACACAGCACAGTGCTAGGGCCTATATAAGAAACAAGGAAGTGTGAAGATTGTGTTATCATTAAGAACCTCATAATTTGAAAAGCTCCAATATATTTTTTAAAAAGAACCTCATAATTTGACAAGAGTGTCAAGACCCCCTCCTGAAAAGATGGCAAGTGCTTCAGCAGGGGAGGCGGACCCCTGACTCTGCTGTGGGAGTGCTCCCCAGAGAGGAGATGCAGTAAAGGCTCACCGCTACACCGGGTGATATGGAAGTGGTGTTTGAGTCAAGTCTGTGGGTGATAAAAAAAGGCAGGTATTCCAGGAAAATGATCAGCACACATGGGAATAGGGAATCAAGCATTCTGCTCAGGAACTGCAAGTGGCCTGGCCTGGCCACATAGAGGTGGTGTGCTTGGGCACTGAGATAGATTAAGATGGAAATGGAGAAATCCCAGAACATGAAGACTAGAAAGAAGGTCTGAACCGTCAACCTCTACTGCTCCCTCTTGCCTGGAAGACTGTTAGAGGCCCTTCCCCAGACTGGGTAGCTCTCTTCTTTTTTTGAACTGAGAAACACACAGGTATTAGCTGGAGTTAGGATGACTGCTACAACAAACAATCCCCAGATATCAAGCGTATACCATTCCACCCCAGTGTGATCTGCAGAGAACCCCTGCTCCATGCAGTCATCCAGGGACCCAGGCTCCTTCCATTGTGTGACACTACTCCCTTCAAACACAGTCCACAAGGCTGCTCTGTTGCCAGGTAAAAGACAGCACATGCCAGGCTTGGTGGCTCAGCCTGTAATCCTGCGCCTTAGGGAGGCTGAGGTGAGTGGATTGCCTGAGTCCACAGGTTCGAGACCCGCCTGGGCAACTTGGCGAGACCTCATCTCTACAATAAATCAAAAAATCAGCCGGGCGTGGTAGCGTGTGCCTGTAGTTCCAGCTACTTGGAAGGCTGAGGCGGAAGGATCGCCGGAGCCCAGCAGGTCGAGGCTGCGGTGGCCGGGAGCAGCCACTGCACTCCAGTCTGGGCGACAGAGTGAGACTCCAACTCAAAAAAAAAAAAAAGACAGCACATCCACATGGTAAGAACGAGTCACGTGCCAACCCAGATGCCTAGAAAGAGGAAATAGATTTGACGAGAACCTCTTTCTCCATAAGCTTTGTGTCAAATTGATACCTGACTTAAGGGGGAAGAAACAGAGATACACAGGGCAAGTGGGGAGCCTGAGGGGACACCTGGGGCTATGGGCTCTAATCCAGATTTTTCCTCTGGTTGTGTCCTCATACAGCTAGTGTGTTCCTAGTGCTAGTAGATTTGCTAAACATCTCCCTACCTCAGTTTCCTCATCTGTCCCATAGGAGCTCTAACTTGGTCCTCAAGATAGGAGATGTAGAAGACCCAAGTGGATCATTACCATGTCCATGAGGCAAGGGAACAGGGCAGCCTCAGAGATGTTCATCCCCTACCCACACCCTGTCCCTTCAGTGTCCCCTGCATGATTAAAGAGGAGGCAAAAGAGCGGAATGTTATTACAGCTTTTCCATAATGCAATGTCATCAGGAACCCTGGGCCTCTGGGCAGCACCTGGCAGCCCCATCACTCTTCCCAGCTGCATGAGCTTTTAGGCTGCGCAGGACAGGGCAGGAAGCAGTCTAATAAAACAAACGGCAAGGCAAGACAACTCATCAGCAGCTCTTCAAAATGATCTCAACTTCTGACTTTTGATTTAAATCTGCATCCTCTGTGGCCTAAAACATAAAACAGAAGATGAGGGAAAGAACTAAAATGAGAGTGTGGATGCCAAGAATTTAAGGGGCAGGAGGGAGGGGACATAGCCCTGGGACAACACGGAGTTGAGCGCCAGCCAGGCAGGCTGACTTGCAGCCAGGGCCGGGTCCTTTTTATGACACATTTCTCAGAACTTCTCCCTTCTGCCACTAAGCGGCCCTGAAATGGGACAGAAAGTTTGAGAGCTAATCCAAGAACAAAATCCAGAAATGGACCTGCTCCTGGTTTGCCTTTGATCTTTCTCTTCAGCCTTCTAAGATACACGTACGGAAGGGGCCGGGGTGGGGCTGGGGATAGGCGGGCCAAGAGACCCTGGTTTATATTCTCACGTCATTCTCTTCAGATTCTTCTACTCAACACATATTTAGTGAGAGACGACTGTGCACCAGGCCCTGCTGTCAAACAATGACCAATGCTTTCAGGCAAAAGGGGCCAGGCGTGATAGGGGCTCCTACTTTAGATGGGGGTCAGGAAGGCCGTTCTAGATGCAGGGAGGAGGGAAGACCCCTGGGGTGGATGACAAGTCTTCTCAGCAGAGCTGAGGGGCTTTGGATATATTGGGCTGTCTTTTGGGTTCCCACTGAGCCTATCCCAGCACTCTTCAAATGCTTGCATGCCTTAAAAAAAGCTCACCTTCAGAATAGGGCAGCACTCTATTGCCAGTGTGACCCTTTCTGCTACCTTTGGGGGTATTAGATGACTCAGTGCTCTGATGTAAATCCAGATCCACTTTTTTTTTTTTGAGTTGGAGTCTCACTCTGTCGCCCAGACTGGAGTGCAGTGGCCGCTCCCGGCCACCGCAGCCTCGACCTGCTGGGCTCCGGCGAACCTTCCGCCTCAGCTTTCCAAG